>NC_142164.1:68676823-68977596 GCF_024610735.1 Ursus americanus
TACTGGTCCAGTACTTTTAACATTGTACCATAGGCCCATTATTGATGAATCTAAGTGGGGTAGGTGAGTAGGCAAAAAGAGGCAAACAACTCTGTCTACACAATGCTTGCAATTCTACATATATGATCACTTCTCATTGCCACAACAAATCAGCTTTAAATGGGATGATTATATCTACCTCGGAGTTATTGTCTGGATTAAATGATTCAATATTTGAAAAGCATTAAAAAGAGAGTTTGGTAAACAATGTCAGCAAAATGGCACACTAGGAAGTGCTAAGTTCTTGTCTCACTACAGAACATTGAAAAAACAACTAGTGCCATCTAAATGAACTTTATAGGACTTCTGAAAAACAGTAAAAGAGCGACACTAACTAAGCAAGCACCCAGTCAAGAAAAATCCATCATTAAAGTGATAGAAGTGCTTTGTGGTGTTTTTACTTGTCCTTGCTTCACACCCTCTCCAATGCACCAATCTTGGTCTAGAGCAAGTGACAGCTGGGCTCCCAGTTCCCTCCCTGAAACCAGAAGACACACAGTAGACTTTCTGTTTTAATCATTTTGGTGCTATGAAAGAAATAATGCAAGGTGTTTGTGTCTGTATTGCATAATTCAGAAAACGGGTAGGAAAAGCTGCAGAAACTGCTCATAAAAGATACGAGTCAGACTAAGAACCTAAAGATGGTCAGGATAAGAGATTACAGTTGGAGTCATACGATGGATCATATGACTCTTATAGGAAATGCTGGGATGAAATTCTTCAGGTAATTAACACATTCAAAATCAGCCATATATATGGGGAAATCTAGATACCCGTGAGCATGCCCAAACAAGATACCCAGAAAAATCCTGAAAAGAACTTAAGCTTTTACCTCAGGCTGATTCTTGGGCTCAGAGGAAATCCAAATAAGCAGTGAAGGAGAGCTCTAGCAGACATCCAGTCTGTAAAGACTGTAAGAGGTGGTTGTTTCCATTTTCTTTTCTTTTTTCTTTTTTTTTTTGTTTCCTGGATTTCAAGAAAATCTCTGTCAAAACAATAGCATAGTTGAGCTAAAAGTACAGAAACTTTAGTAATCACACATGACAAGGAATAATCTTTGCAAACATGCTTTGGAAGATATCAAAAGAAGTGGATTACTATTTTAACAATGGAAAAAAGGGCAGCAAATACTGAGGAAGCATGGGAAGCTGATTTCCATTGTTACCACATTATAATAGTCAAATTCCCAATTTCAAAAAAAAATACAAGGCATTCAAAGAAAAAATATGACTCATACAAATGAACAAATAAATCAATAGAAAATAACCATGAGAAAGTCCAGATAGTAGATTTACCATACAAACACTTTAAAAAATTGCCTTAAATATGCTCAAATTGCGAAGAGAAAAGTAAAAAAAAAAAGTCAGGAAAATAATACATGAGCAAAATAAACTACCAACAGATATAGAAATTGTAAAAAAGAGGGAAACAGAAATTTTGGAGATAAAAAATAAAATGGAAATTAAAAATTAGAAATATAGGTTCAACAGACAATTTGAGCAAACAAAAGATTGGTACATTTATATATAGAAAAATTGAAATGATTGAGCCTGAAGAAGAGAGAGAGGAAAAAAAAAAGAAGGAAATTGAACAGACATACTAGAGTCTGGGTGCCATAGCCAGCCTACCACCTCAGTGAAACCCAGGCCCCTAGGCCATGACAGGCCTAGCCATCCCACCAAGGTGGTCCCATTGTAGCACACACCAGGACACCCCTAGTCAGCACTCACTATAGCTCCAGCCATCATGCCAAGGAAAAACAGGCATAAAGCATCCCAGAACACTTCAAGGCCTAAACCACTTTGGCTCAGATGGCTTGCAAGGGCACCACCAGCACAGAGCACTCTGGGATCCCCTGCCTCCTACCTACTTTGGCAGTCATGCTGCCAAGGGGGCTGTTGTGTGAAGTACCTCAGGAACTGCTAGCCAGTGCCTGCCTCAGTTCCAACCATCCCACCAGGGATCCCCCTATGTGGCACACTCCAGGACCAAAACTGGTCTTACAGGAAAAGCTCCCAGGTGTTCACCACTGTGTATAATCATGAGTGTGGGTTTTTACCATTTTGTATGATCATAGCTGTGGGTTCCCTCTAAACCCCCCTTGTTAAGAGTTCTTAACATGAATGGTGTTGGATTTTGTCACACGCTTTTTCAGCATCTATTGAAATTATCATATGATTTTTATTCTTTGTTGTTTTAATGTGTTGTATCATGTTGTTTTAATTGCTGAAATTGAACCTACCTTGCATCCCTGGAAAAATCCCAATCGACTGTGGCGAATCATAAGTTTAATGTATTGTTGAGTGCAGTTTGTTAATATTTTGTAGAGGATTTTTACCTCTATGTTTATCAGGAATATTGTCTGGTGTGTGTGTGTGTGTGTGTGTGTGTGTGTGTGTGTGTGTCTTTGTCTGATTTTGGTATCAGGGTAATGCTGGTCTCACAGAATGTATTTGGAAGCCTTCCTTTCTCCTATGATTTGACATAGTTTGAAGAGAAGAGGTATTAGCTCTTCTTTAAATATTTAGTGGAATTCACATGAGTCCATCTGGTCCTGGACTTTTATTTTTTGGTAGTTTTTTTGAATACTAATTCAATTTTGTTACTAATAATTGGTCTGTTCAGATTTTGTTTCTTCCTGATTCCATTTGGAAAATATTATGTTCCTAGGAATTTATCCATTATTTTAGGTTGCCCAATTTTTTGGCATGTAATTTTTTGTAGTGTTCTCCTAAAATCCTTCATACTTCTGTGGTATCCTTTCTTACTTCTGTTCTTTGTTTATTTTATTTTATTTACTTCCCCTTTCTTTTTTTCCTGATGAGTCTGACTTAAGTTTTATCAATATTGTTTATCTTTGTAAGGAACCAGTTCTTCATTTTATTGATTTTTTTCTACTTTTTAAAAAATCTCTACATGATTTATTTCTGCTCTGTTATTTATATTTCCTTCCTTCTACTCACCTTGGGCTTTGTTTGTCTTTCTTTTTCTAGTTCCTTCAAGTGTAGCGTTAGATTATTTGAGATTTTTCTTCTTGAGTTAGGCCTGTATCACTACAACTTTTCCTCTTAGAACTGCTTTTACTGAGCTCCCCAAATTTTGGACCTTTGTGTTTTCATTTTTATTTGTTTCCATGTATTTTTTCATTTCTTTTTTGTCTTTTTTCCTTTGTTGATTCATTGGTTGGTGGCACGTTGTTTATCCTCCACATGTTTTTGTTTTTCCCATTTTTTTCTTGTGATTGATTTATAATTCCATAATGTTGTGGTGGGAAAGGATACATGATATGATTGCAGTCTTCTTAAATTTATTGAGAGTTGCTTTGTGGTCTAACATGTAATTGATCCTGCAGAATGTTCCATGTGCAAAGAATATGTATTCTGCTGTTTTTGGATGGAATGCTCTGTATGTATCTGTTAAGTCCTTCTGGTCTAATGTGTGATTCAAAGTCACTGCTCCCTTAGGTGATCTATCCATTGATGTAGGTGGGGTGTTAAAGTCCCCTACTGTTATTGTATATACTATTGATTTTTTCTTTGTTTATGTCTGTGAATAGTTCCTTTATGTATTTGGGTGCTTCCATGTTGGGTGCACAAATATTTACAATTGTTATATCTTATTGGATTGTTCCCTTTATCATTATATAGTGTCCCTCTTTGACTTTTATTACAGTCTTGGTTTTCAAGTCTATTTTGCCCAATATAACTGTTGTTACCCTTGCTTTCCCCCTGCCTCACTTCTATTTGCATGCAATATCTTTTTCCATCTTTTCACTTTCAGTCTCTATGTGTCTATAGTTCTGAGGTGAGTGTCACTGTAGACAGCATTTAGATGGATGTGTTTTTTTTAACATGTACTCCACCCTATGTCTTTTGATTGGTGCATCTAGACCTTTTATATTTAAAGTAATTGTTGATCATTATGTACTTACTGTAATTTTGTTAATTGTTTTTGTAGTTCTCTGTTTCTTTTTCACTTGCTCTCTTTTTCTGTAATTGATGACTTTCTGTAGTGTTATATATGGCTTTCTTTCTTTATTTTTTGTGTATCAATTATAGGTTTTGGATTTGTTTTACTATGGGGGATCATATATATGGTCCTAAGCATATAGCCATCTACATTAAGTTGATGGCCATTTAAGTTTAAACACATTTTTAAAAAAATACTTTTTTTTACTCCCTCCTTTACACTTTATGTGTATGCTGTCATATTTTACATTTTTTATTCATAATTTTCTTGCATCTAATTATGTTTTTTTTTCTTTTTCCACTTAAATTTCCTTCAACATTTCTTGTAAGGCCACTTTTGTGGTGATAAACTGCTTTAACTTTTGTTTGCCTTGGAAACATTCTTTTCCCTTCAGTTTTAAATTTAGTCTTGCCTGGTAGAATGTCCTTAGTTGTATGTTTTTTTCCATTCAGATCTTTAAATATAGCATGCCACTCTCTTCTGTCTTGCAATGTTTCTGCTGAAAAATCAGCTGATAACCTTATGGGGTTTCCCTTATACATAACTTTTTGCTTCTCTTGCTGCTTTAAAAGTTTTCTCGTTGTTTTAGCCTTTGGTATTTTAGTTATTATGTGGCTTGGTGTGGACCTTCTTGGGTTTATCTTCTTTGGAACTCTCCGTGACTTCTGAACCTGGATGTTTGTTTCCTTCCACAGGTTAGGGTATTTTTCAGCTATTATTTCTTCAAATAACTTTCTGCCCCTGTCTCTCTTTTTTTCTTCTTCTGGGATCCCTATTATGTGATTTTTTTTGGTTCATTTTTTTTTTCTGTTCAGCTTGTGTGCTTTCCATTGCCCTGTTTTTCAGATTGCTGATCCATCTTCTGCATCTTCTAATCTACTGTTGATTTCCTCTTCTGTATTTTTCATTTCAGTTATTGTATTCTTCAACTCTGGTTGGTTCTTTTTTATATATATATTTTCTATCTCTTTGTTGAAGTTCTCACTGAATTCTTCCACTTTTCTCTCCAGCCCATTGGGCATCTTTATTATCACTACTTTAAACCCTTTATCTGATATATTATTTCCATTACATTTAGTATTTTTTTCTGGGGTTTTATCTTTTTCTTTTGTTTGAAACATATTTCTCTCTTTCCCCACTTTGCTTCACTTTCTGTGTTTTTTTCTATGTAATAGGCCAAAAAGGTACTTTTCCTAAACTTGAAGGAATGGTTTTGTGGAGACTGTATGTGACTGGTGACTTTGGCTGGCTAGCTAGAGCGGCCTTTATCATAACCTGGGGTTCCTGGGAGCACTTCAAGCTGGAGCTGTCCTGGTGGAGTGGCTGGAGCTGAGGTGGGCATGATCCAGGGGCACTGTGTGCAGAGGGCACCTTGACAGGACAGCTAATGCTGAAGTGGGGGCAGGTTGTGGTGGTCATTAGGTTCTTGGGGCTGAAGGACACGTTCAGGATAGCTGAAGCTAATGGGCACAAATTGGGGTGTTCCAAGACTCTTTGTGAAAAGGGCACCCTGGTGAAGTGGCTGAAGGTGATACAAAGCCTGGGCCAGAGAGTCCTTGGGTTCTCTGCACAAGGAGCACCATGGCAGGAAACCTATAGCTGATGTAGGTTTGGACTGTGGTGGTCTCAGTGCTCTCCATTTGGAAGCTGCCCTGGAGGGTTGCCTGAGTGGCTCAGTTGGTTAAGTGTCTGCCTTTGGCTCAGGTCATGATCTTGGGGTGCTGGGATTGAGCCCTGCATTGAGCTCCCTGCTCAGTAGGGAGCCTGTTTCTCCCTCTGCCCTTTCCCCCTGCTCATGCTCACTCACTCACTCTCTCTCAATCTCTCTATAAATAAATAAAATCCTTAAAAAAAAAGATGTTGCCCTGGAGTGACAGCTGAAGATGAATTGGATGCAAGGTAGTATATCCCAGGCTACTCAGAATAGAGGGTGTCCTGGTGGGGTGATTGGAACTAGTGTGGGCTAGGTTGTACAGTGTTTTTCATGTAGAGGGCACCCTGTCAGGATGACTAGAGCTGGGTGGGGTGAAGACAAGGGGTCCTGGGGTGTACCACATCGGGGGGTCCCTGGTGGGATGGTTGGAACTGAGGCAGGCACTGGCTAACAGTTCCTGAGGTACTTCATGCAAAGACCACCTTGGCAGCATTACTAGAGTCAAAGTAGGTAGGAGCCAGGGGGTCCCAAAGTGCTTTGTGCTGGTGGTGCCCTTGCAAGCCATCTGAGCCAAAGTGGTTTAGGCCTTGGAGTGTTCTGGGATGCTTTATGCCTGTTTTTCCTTGGCATGATGGCTGGAGCTATAGTGAGTGCTGACCAGGGGTGTCCTGGTGTGTGCTACAATGGGACCACCTTGGTGGGATGGTAGGCCTGTCGTGGCCTAGGGGCCTGGGTTTCACTGAGGTGGTAGGCTGGCTATAGCACCCAGACCCTATTCTCATCTACCAAATCAAGTTGAAGATGGAATGTAAACCATGGTGCTCACCAGTGCCCCTGACCCAGAGTTCCAGTGACTACTCTGTCATTTGGGGGAGTTCAAGGGCTGGCTCTTTTATATTCTAGTTGCTTTTTAAAACTGTGTCTTTTTTTTCTTTGTCCTTAGTTGTTTATAGATGATGTGGGCTAGGGACTTGAGCTCCCTGAGGTAGCAGACTGGCTATGGTGACTGGAACCCTGCTCTTATCTGTACTTATCAAGGTGGAGGGGAAATGTAAGCCATGGTGCTTGCCAGCCTCTCTGATCCAAAAGAGTTCTAGCAGCTCCCTTGTGATTTTGCAAGTTTCTAGGGATAGTCTCTTTATACTCTAGTTGTTCCTTTAAATCGCTGATTTTTTTTTTCTGTGCCCCAGGTCAGATGAATTCACTCACAGTCCCACAGTACTACCCCTCTTCACTGTAGTTCACAATGTTAGGATGGGAGTTCTTTTTGTTACCATGTTCCCATATCTCTTGTTTTGTTTCTCTATCTTTTGCTGTGCAGAAGTTATTCAGCTAGCCCTCAGTTTTTCAGGAGGAATTGGACTATAAATATTTGTAGATTTGGTATGTCAGTGGAGGAAGTGAGTTCAGGGTCTTCCTACATTTCCATCTTAGACCAGTGTTCTGCTCCTCCACAGTTTAACAGCATTGTTGAGATATATTTAAAAAATATACTCTACTAAAGTGTACAATTCTGTGGTTTTGACTGTATTTATAGAGTTGTGCAACCACAGCCACAATCAATTATAGAATATTTTCTGCAACCCCAAAAGAAACTACATACCTTTAACAATTACTTTGCACTTCCATCCAACCACCCCAACACAAGGCAACTACTAAGCTATTTTATGTTTCTATAGATTGGCCCATTCTGGAAAGTGCATTCCATATAAATGGAATCATAAATATGTGGTCTTTTGTAACTGGCTTCTTTTACTTAGCATAATATTTCCATGTTCATCCATGAAATATTTCCATTTCATCCATGTTATAGCATATATCAGCACCTTTTTCCTTTTTATAGCTGAATTATATTCCATTGCTATAATTTATATCCACTCATCAATTGAAGGACACTTGAGTTGCTTCTAATTTTTTAAATATCTTATTTATTTATTTGAGAGAGAGGGCTCAGAGAGGAAGAACACATGAGCAGGGTGGAGGGGCAGAGGGAGAGGAAGAAGCAGACTCCCCGCTGAGCAGGAAACTCATCATGGGGCTCGATCCCAGGACCCCAGGGTTAACAATCTGAGCTGAAAGCAGATGCTTAACTGATAGAGCCACCCACGCCCCCCTGAGTTGCTTCTACTTTTAAACTATTATAAATAATCCTACTATTAACATTTGTGTGCATGTTTTAATTCAAATATATTTAACATAAAGTGTTATATTAATTTCAGCTGTGTAGTATGATTGGACAATCCTATACATTTCTCAGTGTTCATCAAGTAAAGTGTACTCTTAATTCCCTTCATTTATTTCGCTCATCCCCCCCACCCATCTCCACTCTGGCAAACACCAGTTCTCTGTATTTAAGATTCTGGGGTTGTTTTTTTGTTTGTTTGTTTGTTTGTTTGTTTTCTTTATATGTCTATTTTGTCTCTTAAATTCCACATGTGAGTGAACTCATATGGTATTTTCTGTCTCTGACTTATTTCATTTACCCTTATACCCTCTAGATCCATACATGTTGTTGCAAATGGCAAGTTATCATTCTTCTTTATGGCTGAGTAATATTTCTGTGTGTGTGTGTGTGTGTGTGTGTGTGTGTGTGTACCAGATCTTTATCCATTCATCTATCAATGGACACTTAGGTTGTTTCCATATCTTGGCTATTATAAATAACACTGCTGTAACTGTAGGGATGCATATATATTTTTGCACTAGTATTTTCATTTTTTGGAGGGAAGTAAATGCCAGTAGTTGAATTACTGGAGTACATGATAATTCTATTTTTAATTTTTTGAGGGATCCCCTACTGGTTTCCACAGTGGCTGCATCAATTTGCTTTCCCACCAACTATGCATGAGGGCTCCTTTTTATCCACATCCTTGTCAACCTTTGTTATTTTCTGTATTTTTTATTTTAGCCATTCTGACAGATGAAAGTGATATCTCATGGTTTTAGTTTGGATCTCTCTAATGAATAGTGATGTTGAACATTTTTTCATGTGTCTGTTGGCCATTTGTTTGTCTTCTTCGGAAAATATTCCTGCTACCCAAAGCAATCTACAGATTCAATGCAATCCCTATCAAGATACCAACAACATATTTTACAGAACTAGAACTAATAATCCTAAAATTTGTATGAAACCACATAAGACCTTGAATAGCCAAAGTAATCTTGAAAAAGAAGAACAAAACTGAAGGTATCACAATCCCAGTTTAGAAGATATATTACAATGTTGTAGTAATGAAAACATTATGGTGCTGGCACAAAAATAGACACAGAAATCAATTGAACAGAATACAAAGTCTAGAAATAAACCCACATTTATATGGTCAATTAATCTATGACAAAGGAGGCAAGAATATGAAATGGAGAAAATACTTTCTCTTCAATAACTTGTGCTGGGAAGACTGGACAGTTATATGCAAAAGAATGAAATGGGGTTACTTTCTTATACCATACACAATAATAAATTCAACATAGATTAAGCACCCTAAACATGAGGCCTGAAACCATAAAAATCCTAGAAGAGAGTACAGGCAGTAATTTCTCTGATATCTGCGGTAACAGTATCTTTCTTGGCATGTCTTCTGAGGTGGGGGAAGCAAAAGCAAAAATAAACTATGGGGACTACATCTAAATAAAAAGCTCTTGCACAGCAAAGGAAATAATCAACAAAACTAAAAGACAACCTACTGAATGGGAGAAGATATTTGCAAGTGACGTATGTGATAAAGGGTTTGCATCCAAAATATATAAAGGAGTTATACAACTTGACACCTCAAAACCAATAATCCAATTAAAAGTGAGTGCAGGTTTTTGTATGATCATGTGTTTTTAATTATCTTGGGTATATACTAGGAGTGGAATTGCTGGATAATATGGTAATTCTTACATCTATCCATTTGTTGAACTACTAAGCTATTTTCCAAAGTGGCTGCCAAATTTTACCTTTCTACTAGAAGTGTACAAGGTTTTCATTTCTTCACAATCTCACCAACACTTGTTATTATCTCTTTTTATTTTATTATTTTATTTTAATCTTATTTTATTTAAATTCAATTAACATATAGTGTATCATTAGTTTCAAATGTAGAGTTCAGTTATTCACCAATTACATACCCAGTGCTCACTACATCACATGCCCTCCTTAATGTCCATCACCAGTTACCCCACCCCCTCACCCTCCTTTCCTCCAGCAACCCTCAGTTTGTTTCCTATAGTTAAGTCTCTTAGGTTTGTCTCCCTCTCAGATTTCATCTTATTTTATTTTTCCCCTCACTTCCCCATGATCCTCTGCTTTATTTCTTAAATTCAATATATGAGTGAAACTATATGATATCGTCTTTCTCCTATTAACTTATTTTACTTAGCATAGTACCCTCCAGTTCCATCCACATCATTGCAAATGGTAGAAAATATTTAACTATTTTACTGTGCTCATTAACTATATACCTACTTCGGAGAAATATCTATTAGGACACTTTGCCTTTTTAAAAATTAGATTTTTATCTTTTCATTATTGAAAGTAATAGCACCGTACATATTCTAGATGTAAGTTCCTTATCAGGTAGATGGTTTGTAAATTTTTTTTTCATTTTGTGAGATGGCTTTTCATTTTCTTGATGGTGTCCTTTGAAGAATTTTTCCCCCAAATTTGATGATGCTAGTTTAAATATTTTTTCTTTAGCTGCTTAAGCTCTTGGTGTCATATTTAAGAAACTATTCTATAATCCTAGGTCATGAATATCTACACTTATGTTATCTTCTAAGAATATTACAGTTTTTTCTATTACATCTAGGTATTTTATGCAATTTTATTTAATTTTTTATACAGTATGAGGTAAGGGTTCGACTTCATTCTTTCGCAGGTTATCCAATTGTCATAGCCTTATTTGTTGAAAAGATGGTATTTCCCTCTTTAATTGTATTAAAGAAAATTAATTGGCTGTAAATTTGAGGATTTATTTCTAGACTCTCAGTTCTATTCCATTAATCTATATCTATCTCTAAGCCAGTGCCACACAATTTTGACTACTAATGCTTTGTAATAAGTGCTGGAATTTAGAAATATGAGTTCACCAACATTGTTCTTTTGCCAGATTGATTTAGTGATTCTGGGTCTCTTGCATTTCCCTAAGAATTTCAGGATGAACTTTTAAATTCCTTCAAATAAGGCAACTGGGATTTTGATAGGTATTGCCTTGAATCTGTAGATGAATTTGGGAAGCATTTCCATCTTGGTAATACTGTCTTCCACCCCAAAATATAGAATATTTTTCCCATGTCTCTCCATTTATTTATTTATTTGTTTCAAAACTCTTTTGTAGTTTTCAGAGTTTTACATTGTATTTGTTAAATGTATTCTTCAATATTTTATTCCTTTTGATGCATTGTTTTTTAAAGTTTTTATTCAAATTCCATTTAGTTAACATACAGTCTAATATTGGGTATACAATACAGTGATTCAACACTTCCATATAATACCTGGTGCTCATCACAACAAATATGCTCCTCAGGGTTATTTTTATTTCATTTTGTTGTCCAATTGCCCATGCTAGAACGTCCAGTACAATGTTGAATAGGAATGACAAAAGAGGTTATTCTTGTGTTAGGGGAAATGTTTCAGTCTTTTACCTTTAACCGTTTCAATTGTGTTTTTTTTCTAAAGCTGCTCTTTATCATGTTGAGGAAGTTCTTTTCTGTTTCTGTTTATTTTTTTATTTTTTATCATGAAGGAATATTGAATATGGTCAACTGTTTTTTCTGCCATATATTGAAATGGTCATGTGATTTTTCTTTTTTATTCTATTCATGTGGTATATTATATCAATTGGTTGTTGCATGTTAAGCCAACATTGCATTTCTGAGATAAATTCCACTTGGCAATGGTATAAATCTTTTACATTGCTAGATTCAGTTTGCTTGTTTTATTTATTTGTTTGTTTCTTGGTTTTGGAATTTGAGGTCTATATTCGTAAGAGATATTGGTCCGTGGGTTTTTTTCTCTTGTGATGTCTTTGTTAGATTTGGTACGATGGTAATATTGGCCTCATAGAATAAGTTAGGTAGCGTTCCTTCCTCTTCTGTATTTTGAAAGTGCTCATGAGGAGCTAATATTAATTCTTCTTCAATTGTTTGGTATAATTTGCCTGTGAACCCATCTTGTCCTGGGCTTTTCTTTGAGGTAAGTTTTCTGATTACTCATAAAATCTCTTCACTTGTTAGAGGTCTATTTAGATTGTCAATTTCTTCTTGAGTCTCTTTTCAAATTTTGTAAAATTCTGGGAATTCACCAGTTTTATCTAAGTCAATTAATTTCTTGGCATATAGTTGTTCATAGTATATCCTTATAATTCTTTTTATTTTTGTAAGGTTAGTAGTTATGACAGTTCCTTAATTTATGATTTTAGTAATTTGAGTCTTTTGTTCAATTACCATCAGCTCTTATTTCATTGCTTTAATCAATTCTGCTCTCATCCACCTTTTGTGATGCTATTATCAAATATATTACATTTCTCTATGCTATAGGTCCCCAAATGCAACTACATACATATTGGTTTATAAAATTGCTTCTTAAATCAGTTAAGAGAATAAGAAAATATGCATTTATACTATCCTTTATAATTACATCATTACTTTTATCGGTACTCTATTTTTATGTAGATTCAAATTTCCGTAAGCGTTTGGTTGCTTTCAAACTAAAGAATTTCCTTTCGTGTTTCTCAGATGGCAAAAAGTTCTTTCAGTTTCTACTTATCTGGGAATGTCTTTATTTTGCCTTCATTATTGCAAGATGGTTTTGCTGGCTATAAAATTCTTGGTTAACAATCTTTTTATTTCAGCATTTTGAATATGTTATCTGAATGCTTTCTGAACTCCATAGTTCCTAATAAGAAGTCAATTGTTAGTCGTTATTGATGCTTTCAAGATATTTTCTTTGTCTTTCACTTTCAGTATTTTTACTGTGTTGGTGTGGAGATATTTGTATTTATTATTCTTGGAGTTTATTGAGGTTTTGAATGTATAGATTATATGTTTCAGCAAATTTGAGAACTTTTCAACCATTATTTCTTAAAAAATATATATATATATATATTTAATGTTTTTTTATTATATTAAGTTAGTCACCATACAGTAGGTCCCTGGTTTCTGATGCAAAGTTCAATGATTCATTAGTTGCGTATAACACCCAGTGCACCATGCAATACATGCCCTCCTTACTACCCATCACCAGTCTATCCCATTCCCCCATCCCCCTCCCCTCTGAAGCCCTCAGTTTGTTTCCCAGAGTCCATAGTCTCTCATGCTTCATTCCCCCTTCTGATTACTCCCCCTTTCTTTATCCCTTTCTTAAAATATATTTTTGCTCCTTTCTCTTTTTCTCCTCCTTCTGGCACTTCTATTAATGTATTGTGGTGTACACAAGTGTGTCCCCCATTTCTCTGAGGCTCTGTTTATCTTTCTTCATTCTGTTTTTTCCACTGTTCTTTGGATTGCAAAATATCTGCTCCTCTATTTTCATATTTGCTTATTCCTCTGACATATCAAATCTACTGTCTTTAACAAATTTTTAGTTTCAGTTACTTTACTTTTCAATTCCAGAATTTCCATTTGTTTTTCATTTCTGTCTTTTCACATATATTTAGTTTTATAAGACATTTTCTTCATGCCTTCATTTATTTCTTTAAGCATGGTTTCCTTTGGTTCTTTTTAAAAATTGAAGTAAAATTGACCTATGATATTCTATTATTTTCATGTGTAAAACATAGCAACTGTATGGTTGTATACATTGCAAACTGATCATCACAATAAGTCTAGTTACCATCTATAACCAAACAAAATTAATGCTACATTATTGATTATACTCCCCATGCTTTATATTACATCCCCATTATTTATTTTACAACTGAAAGTTTGTACCTCTTGATCCCCTTCACTCATTTTTTCCACCCCTCCAACCCTTTCACCTCTGACAACCACCACTCTGTTCTCTGCATCTGAGTCTGGGTTTTGTTTTTTGTGTTTTCTTTTTTAGATTCTATGTAGAAGTGAAATCATGTGGTATTTATCTTTCTATGTCTGCCATATTTCACTTAGCACATTTTCCTCAACATCCATGCATCCTGGCATAAATGGCAAGAGTTTGTTCTTTATTTATGACTGAGTAGTATTCAGTTCTATTTATCTATATCTATATTTTCTATATCTATTTATCTATCATCTATCAATCTATCGATCGATCGATCATCATCATCATCATCATCACCTATCTATATATCATCTCACATCTTCTTTATTCATTCATCTATTGATGGACACTTGGATTATTCCCAGATCTAGGTTATTGTTAATAATGCTGCAATGAACTTAAGTATTCATATATCTTTTCAAATTTGTGGGTTTTTTTTCTTGTTTTTGTGTTCTTTCTTTGGATAGATACTGAGAAATGGAATTGCTGGATTATATGGTAATCCTATTTGTAATATTTTTAAAAGATTTTATTTATTTATTTATTTATTTGACAGAGAGAGAGACAGCCAGTGAGAGAGGGAACACAAGCAGGGGGAGTGGGAGAGGAAGAAGCAGGCTCCCAGTGGAGGAGCCTGATGTGGGGCTTGATCACAGAATGCCAGGATCACACCCTGACCGAAGGCAGACACTTAACAACTGAGCCACCCAGGCACCCCCTATTTGTAATATTTTGAAGAAACTCTATACTATTTTTAATAGGGCTGCACCAATTCGCATTCTCAGCATCAGTGTGTGAGTCTTCCTCTTTCTCCACATTGTTACCAACACTTGATAGTTATTGCCTTTTGACACTAGCCATTCAACAGGTTTAAGGTGATATCTCATTGTGGATTTAATTTGCATTTCCCTGATGATTAGTGATAGTGAGCATTTTATGCCTGTATCTCTTTTGTGGAAACATGTCTATTTATTATTTGCTCATTTTAAATTGGATTGTTTTTTGTTGTTATTGATTTGTATGAATTTTTATATATAACATAGTAACCACTTATTGGATATATTATTTACAAATATCTTCTCCCATTAAGTAGATTGTTCTTTCATTTTGTTAAAGTTTTCCTTCATTGTTTGAACTTCTTAGTTTGATGTTGTCTTATTAGCTTATTCTTGCTTTTGTTTCCCTTGCCTTTGGAGTGAGGTAAAAAACAAAACAAAACAATCAAAAACAAAACATTGCTAAGACCAATGTCAAGGAGCTTATGGTTGTGTTTTCTTTTAGGAGTTTTATGGTGTCAGATTTTACATTCAAGTCTAATTCATTTTCAGTTAATATTTGTATATGGTATAAAATAGTGATCCAGCTTTATTCTACTGCACGTAGCTTTCCTATTATCTCAACACCATTTATTAAAGACACTGTTCCTTTTCCATTGCATATATTTGCTTTTTATGTCATAAATTAATTGACCGTATATGTGTGGGTATATATCTGGGTTCTCAACTTTATTCTATTGACTTGTGTGTCTTCATTCATGTCAATACCATACTATTTTGATTATTATAGCTATGTAGTATAGTGTGAAAACATGGATCATAATAGCTCTGACTTTGTTTTTCTTTCTCAGTTTCTTTGGCTATTTGGGGATCTTTTATGATTCCTTATGGAAATACTTATGTATTTTAAAAATAATTTTAAAATAATTTTTATAATAATTTTTTATTATATTATGTTAGTCACCATACAGTACATCCCTAGTTTTTGATGTAAAGTTCCATGATTCATTACTTGCGTATAACACCCAGTGCACCATGCAATACATGCCCTCCTTATTGATTACATACTCATTGTATGAGATTCTATACTCATTCCTCTCAAATGCACATGGAACTTTCTCCAGAGTAGACCACATGCTGGGTCACAAATCAGGTCTCAATAGATACCAAAGACTGAGATTATTCCCTGCATATTCTCAGATTACAATGCTTGAAACTGGAAATCAATCATAAGAAAAAATTTAGAAGAAATTCAAACACTTGGAAGCTAAAGGCCACCCTGCTTAAGGATCTTTGGGTCAACCAGAAAATTAAAGAAGAACTTAATTCATGGAAACCAATGAGAATGAAAACACATTGGTCAAAAACCTATGGGATACAGAAAATGTGGTCCTATGGTGGAAATACATAGCTATCCAAGCCTCACTCAAAGAAATTGAAATATCTAAAATGCAGACCCTATACTCACACCTTAAACAATGGGAGATGGAACAACAAAGTAGGTCTAAATCATGCATGAGAAGAGAATTAATTAAGATTAGAGCAGGATCAATGAATGAGAAACCAGAAGTACAGTAGAGTAGATCAATGAAACTAGAAGCTGGTTCTTTGAAAGAAATAATAAGATCAATAAACCACTGGCCAGACTTATCCAAAAGAAAAGAGAAAGGACCCAAATTAATAAAATCATGAATGAAAGGGGAGAGATCACAACTAACACCAAGGAAATAGAAACAATTATTAGAAATTATTATCAACAACTATATGCTAATAAATTAAGTAACCTGAAAGAAATGGATGCCTTCCTGGAAACCTATACACTACCAAGACTGAAACAGGAAGAAATTGAGAAAATAAATAAAACAATAACCAGTAATGAGATTGAAGCAGTGATAAAAACCTCCCAAAAAACAAGAGTCCAGGACCTGACTGATTCCCTGGGGAATTCTACCAACATTCAAATAAGACATAATTCCTATTCTCCTGAGGCTGTTTCAAAAAATAGAAACAGGAGGAAAACTTCCAAACCCATTCTATGAAGTCAGCATTACCTTGATCCCAAAACCAGGCAAAGACCCCATCAAAAAGGAGAAGTACAAACTGATATCCCTGATGAATATGGATGCAAAAATTCTCAACGATATCCTAGCTAATAAGATCCAACAGTATATTAAAAGGATTATCCATCACCACCAGATGGCATTTATCCCTGGGATGCAAGGGTGGTTCAACATTCGCAATTCAATCAGTGTGAAAGAACACATTAATAAGAGAAGAGACAAGAATCGGACGGTCCTCTCAATTGATGCAGAAAAAGCATTTGACAAAATACAGCATCCTTTCCTGGTTAAAACTCTTCAGAGTGCAGAGATAGAGGGAACATTCCTCAACATCATAAATACCATCTGAGAAAAGTCCACAGCAAATATCATTCTCAATGGGGAAAAGCCTTTCCCTTAAGATCAGGAACATGGCAAGGATGCCCAATCTTGCCACTATTGTTCAACATAGTACTGGAAATCCTAGCAACAGCATTCAGACAACAAAAAGAAATAAAAGGTATTCAAATTGGCACACAAACAAAAAAAGTCAAACCCTCTCTCTTCACAGATGACATGATACTTTATGTGGAAAACCCAAAAGACTCCACCCCCAGATTACTAGAACACAAATAGCCATTCACCAATGTGTCAGGATACTGAATCAATGCACAGAAATCACTTGCTTTCCTATACACTAACAATGTAACTGTAGAAAGAGAAATTAGGGAATCAATTCCATTTACAATAGCACTAAAAATCAGAAGATACCTTGGAATAAACCTAACCAAAGAGGTAAAGGATCTATACTCTAGAAACTATAGAACACTTACTAAAGAAATTAAAGATAACACAAAAAGATGGAAAAACATTCCATGGTAATGGATCAAAAGAATAAGCATTGTTCAAATGTCTATGCTGCCCAGAGCAATCGATACTTTCAATGCCATCTTGATCCAAAAACCAATGTCATTTTTCAAAGTGCTGGAACAAACAATCCTAAAATTTTTATGGAACCAGAAAAAACCCTGAATCACCAAGGAAATGTTGAAAAAGAAAAACAAAGCTGAGGGCGTCATGCCACCTGATTTCAAGCTATATTACAAAGCTGTGATAATCAAGACAGCATGGTACTGGCACAAAAACAGACACATAGATCAATGGAACAGAAGAGAGATCCCAGATATGGACCTTCAACTCTATGGTCAACTAATCTTTGACAAAGCGGGAAAGAATATCTAATGGAAAAAGGACAGTCTCTTCAATAAATGGTGCTGGGAAAATTGGACTGCTTTATACAGAAGAATGAAAGTTGACCACTCTCTCACACCATACACAACGATAAACTCTAAATGGACGAAAGACCTCGATGTGAGACAGGAATCCATCAAAATCATAGAGGAGAACATAGGCAGTGACCTCTTCGACATCAGTCACTGTAACTTCTTTCATGACATGTCTCCAAAGGCAAGGGGAAAAAAAGCAAAAATGAACTTTTGGGACTTCACCAAGATAAAAAGCTTCTGCACAGCAAATAAACAGTCAACAAAACTAAGAGGCAACCCACGGAATGGGAGAAGATATTTGTAAATGACACTACAGATAAAGGGCTGATACCCAAGATCAATAAAGGGAATGAAGCATGAGAGACTATGGACTCTGAGAAACAAACTGAGGACTTCAGAGGGGAGGGGGTGGGGGAATGGTATAGGCTGGTGATGGGTAGTAAGGAGGGCACGTATTGCATGGTGCACTGGTGTTATACGCAACTAATGAATCAACGAACTTTACATCAAAAACCAGGGATGATGTACTGTATGGTGACTAACATAATATAATAAAAAAACATTAAAAAAAGAACTTCTCAAACTCAACAGCCAAAAAGCAAATAATCAAATCAAAAAATGGGCAAGAAGACACAGACACTTTTCCAATGAAGGCATATGAATGGCTAACAGACCCATGAAAAAATGTTCAACATCTGTAGCCATCAGGGAAATTCAAATGAAAATCACATTGAGATACCCCCTTACACCAGTTAGAATTACAAAAATAGACAAGGCAAGAAACAACAAATGTTTGAGAGGATGTGGAGAAAGAGGAACCGTGTTACACTGCTGGTGGGAATGCAAGTTGGTACAGCCACTTTGGAAAACAGTGTGGAGTTTCCTCAAAAAATTAAAAATAGAGCTACGCTATGTCCAGCAGTTGCACTACTGGGTATTTACCCCAAAGATACAAATCTAGTGAAATAAGGGCACATACACCCAATGTTCATAGCAGCAATGCACACAATAGCCAAACTGTGGAAGGAGCCAAGATGCCCTTCAACAGATGAATGGATAAAGAAAATGTGGTCCATATATACAATGGAATATTACTTAGCAATTAGAAAGGATGAGTCCCCAGCATTTGCATCAACTTGGATGGAACTGGAGGAGATAATACTAAGTGAAATAAGTTAATCAGAGAAAGACAATTATCATATGTTTTCACTCATAAGTGGAACATATGTAATAGCATGGAGGACCATAGGGGAAGGGAGGGAAATCTGAAGTGGGAGAAATCAGGAAAATCTACCATGGGAGACTATTGGTCCCGGGAAACAAACTGGGGGTTTCAGAGGGGAGGGAGTAACTGGGTAATGGATATTAAGGAGGGCAGGTATTGTGCTGTGCACAGGGTGTTATACCTAACCAATAAATCACTGAATGATACAACAAACTGAACATAATAAAAACTAAAATATTTATTCCTGTTTAATTTTTTTGATATTTTATTAATGTTCTCTTATTACATTTTTGAGTTTCCATTGCTAGTTTATATGTACAATTGATTTTGGTATAATGACCTATTATCCTGCAACTTTGTTGAACTCGAGTTAGTATTATGTTAATCAGCTATTATTGTTTATTTGCCTATTTCTTTTTTCATTTCTATCAGTTATTGCCTCATATGTTTTGAGGTTCTGTTACTAGATGAATATGTTTCTGTAATTGTTATTTTTCCTGATCAAGTGACCATTTTATCATTATATGTCTCTAGTAAAAATTTCTGTCTTAAAGTCTAATTTGACTGACAATATGATGGACAATTCAGCACTCTTTACTACAAAATTTTTTATTTATATTTTCTCCAAATTTTTCTTTAAATTCTAGTTAGTCAACATATAGTGTAATATTGGTTTTAGGAGTATAATTAGTGATTCATCACTTACATATAACACCTAGTGCTCATCTTAAGAAGTGTCCTCCTTAATACTCATCACCCATTTAGCCCATTGCTCACATACCTTCTTTCATCAACCCTCAGTTTGTTCTCTATCCTTAAGAGTCTATTATGATTTGCTTCCCTCTCTCTCTCTTTTTTCCCTTCCCATATGTTCATCTGTTTTGTTTCCTAAATTCCACATGTGAGTGAAGTCATATGGTATTTGTCTTTCTCTGACTGACTTATTTCATTTAGCATAATACACTCAAACTTCATCCACATTGTTGCAAATGACAATTTTTTTTTGATGGCTGGTCACTCCAGCACTTGTGATTACTGTGTTCATGAGATATCTTTGTTTCATCCTTTATTTTGAATCCATTGGTGTCTTAGAATTTAAATGTGTCTATTGTAGACAGTACATAATTGAATTTATTTTATTCAATTCTCTGCCAATCTCTACTTTTAATTGGAGTGTTTAATCCATTTACATTTAGTGTTATTATTGTTAGGGTCAGATTTACTTTGCCAGTTTATTGTTTTCAATATGTTTTGGTTTTTTTCCCCCTCTATTCTTTCATTACTGCCTTGTTTAGTGATAAATGGATATTTACTTGTTTCTAATTTTTAAATTATTTCACTTTATTATTTTAAGTTTTAAAATTAATTTTACTTTTGTATCAATATAGTAGCAGTAATTACAATTTACATTTTAAATAATCTAGCTCAGATTAATACTAAATTAATTTAAATTGTATAAAAATTTTTCTCTACCATGGATTTATTCCCTTTCTTATTTTTTATGTTTATTGTCAAAACATGCATTTATATATTATAAGCTATTTTTAAAATTTTTAAAGGTTTTATTTAAATTCCAGTTAGTTAACATGCACTGTAATATTAGCTTTAGGTGTACAATATAGTGATTCAATACTTTCATACAACACCCAATCCTCATCACAACAAGTACACTCCTTCAAGCCCATCACCAATTTAACCCACCTCCCCACTAGTAACCATCAGTTTGCTTTCTACAGTTTATAGTCTGTTTCTTGGTTTGCCTTTCTCTCTCTTTTTTTCCCCTTTGCTCTTCTGTTTTGTTTCTTATATTCCACATGAGTTAAATCGCAATAGTCTTTCTCTGACTGACTTATTTCACTGAGCATAATAGTCTCTACCTCCATCCACACCATTGCAAATGGCAAGATTTCATTCTTTTTGTGGCCTATTAATATTCCATTTTATCCACTTATACACACACTCCACATCTTCTATCTGCATTCATCAGTTGAAGGACACTTGAACTATTTCCATAATTTGGGTATTTTAGATAATGCTACTGTAAACATCAGGGAGCATATATCCCTTTCAATTAGTATTTTTGTATAGTTTGGGAATATACCTAGTAATGCAATTGCTGGGTCATAGGGTAGTTCAATTTTTAACTTTTTGAGGAACCTCCATACTGATTTCTACATAGGCTGCACCAGTTTGCATTCCCACCAACAGTGCAAGTGGGTTCCCCTTTCTGCACTTCATCACCAACACATGTTGGTTTTTTTGTGTGTTGTTGATTTTATGCATTCTCACAGGTGTGAGGTGATCTCTCATTGTAGTTTTGATTTGTGTTTCCCTGATGATGAATGATGTTGAGCATCTCTTCATGTGTCTATTGGTCATCTCTATGCCTTTTTTAGGAACATGTCTATTCATGTCATCTGGCCATTTTTAAATTGGATTATTTGTTTTTTGTGTGTGGAGTTATATAAGTTCTTTGTCTCTTTTGGATAATAACTCTTTATCAGATATGTTATTTGGAAATATCTTCTCCCATTCTGTAGGTTGCCTTTTAGTTTCATTGATTGTTTTCTTTTCTGTGCAGAAGCTTTCCATTTTGATGAAGTCCCAATAGTTTATTTTTGCTTCCCCCCCCCCTTGCCTCAGGAGACATACCTAGAAAGAACTTGCTACTATTGATGTCAAATAGTTTACTACTTATGTTTTCCTCTAGGACTTTTATGGTTTTAGGTCTCACATTTAGGTCTTTCATCAATTTTGAATTTATTTTTTTGTGTATGGTGTAAGAAAATGGTCCAGTTTCATTCTTTTGCATGTTGCTGTCCAGGTTTCCCAACACCATTTGTTGAAGAGACTGTCTTTTTCTCATTGGGTATTCTTTCCTGCTTTGTGGAAGATTAACTGACCACAGAGTTGTGGGTTCATTTCTGGGTTTGCTATACTGTTTCATTGATCTATGCGTCTATTTTTGTGCCAGTATCATACTCTCTTGATGACTACAGCTTTGTAATATAACTTGGTGCATGGAACTATGATGCCTCCAGTTTTGTTTTTCTTTTTCAAGGTTGCTTTGCCTATTCTGGGTCTTTGTGATTCCATAAAAATTTTAGGACTTTAGTTCTAGCTCTGTGAAAAACGTTGTTGGTACTTTGACAGTGATTGCATTAAAAGTGTAGATTGCTTTGGGTAGTGTAGACATTTTAATAGTATTTTTTCTCCCAATCCATGAGCATAGAATGTCTTTCTATTTATTTGTGTCATTTTTAATTTCTTCAGTGTTTTATAGTTTTAAAGTACAGGTCTTTCACCTCCTTGGTTAGGTTTATTCCTAGGTATTTTATTGCTTTTGGTGCAATTGTAAATGAGACTGATTCCTTAAACTCTCATTTTGTTTTTTTTTTTTTTTCCTTTTTGGTGTATAGAAATGCAACAGGTTTCTGTAGATTGATTTTGTGTCCTGGGAATTTACTGAATTCATTTATCAGTTCTCATAGTTTTCTAGTGGAGTTGTTTGTGTTTTCTATAAAGAGTTTCATGTCATCTGCAAACAGTGGAAGTTTGACTTCCTTGACGATTTGGATTCCTTTTATTTATTTTTGTTGTCTTATTACTGTGGCTAGGACTTCCAGTACCATGTTAAATAACAAGGGTGAGAGTGGACTTCCCTGTTTTGTTCACGACTGTAGAGGAAAAGCTGTCAGTTTTTTCCCTTTGAATATGATGTTCACTATGTGTTTTTCAGATATGGCCTGTACTATGTTGAGGTATGTTCCCTCTAAATCTACTTTGTTGAGGGATTTTATCATGAATGGATGTTGTTCATTGTAGAATGCTTTTTTCTGGGTCTATTCACAAAATCATATGGTTTTAACCTTTCTTTTATTAATGTGATGCATCACATCAACTGATTTGCAAATATTGAAACATCCTAGCAATGCAGGAATAAATCCCACTTGATTGTGGTGTATGACTCTTTTAATGTATTTTTTTATTTGGCTTGCTAGCATTTATTGAAAATTGATTCATCCTTGTTTATATGGGATATTAGACAGTATTTCCCTTTTTAAGTAATGTCTTTATCAAGTTTTATTATCAGGGTAATGCTGGCATCATAGAAAGAATTTGGATATTTTCTTTCCATTTCTACTTTTTTTTTAAAAGATTTTATTTATTCATTTGACAGAGACAGAGACAGCCAGCGAGAGAGGGAACACAAGCAGGGGGAGTGGGAGAGGAAGAAGCAGGCTCATAGCGGAAGAGCCTGATGTGGGGCTTGATCCCATAACGCTGGAATCACGCCCTGAGCCGAAGGCAGACGCTTAACCGCTGTGCCACCCAGGCGCCCCTCCATTTCTACTTTTTGAAGTAGTTTGAGAAGAATAGGTATTAACTCTTTTCTAAATGTTTGGCAGAATGCACCTGTGAGGCCATCTGGTCCAGACTTTTGTTCTTGGGGATTTTTTATTACTGATTCAATGTCTATGATGGTTATTGTTCTGTTCATGTTCTCTATCATTCCTATTTTTTAATTATGTATTTATTTGAGAGAGAGAGATTGAGAGAATGAGTGAAAGGAGGGGCAGAGGGAGAAGGAGACTCCCTGCAGAGCAGGGAGCCCAACACAGGCCTCAATCCCAGGACTCTAAGATCGTGACCTGAGCTGAAAGAAGAAGCTTAACAGACTGAGCCACCCAGGTGCCTTTATCTGTCAGTTCTAGTAGAACTTCTTGTTTCAGTTTTGGTAGTTTATGTATTTCTTTTTTTTCCAATTTTATAGTATTTTTTTATTATATTATGTTAGTCACCACACAGTACATCCCTAGTTTTTGATGTAAATTTCCATGATTCATTACTTGCGTACAACACCCAGTGCACCATGCAATACGTGCCCTCCTCAGCACCCATCACCAGCCCATCCCATTCCCCCACCCTCCTCCCCTCTGGAGACCTCAGTTTGTTCCCCAGAGTCCATAATCTCTCATGGTTTATGTATTTCTAGGAATTTATCTATTTCTTCGAGGTTGTCCAACTTGTTGGCATATAGTTTTTCCTAATATTCTCTTATGATTGTGTTTCTATGGTGTTGGTTGTTATTTCTCTTCTCTCATTTGTGATTTTATTAATTTAAGTCCTTTCCCTTTTCTTTCTGGTAAGTCTGACTAGAGATTTATCCATTTTATTATTTTTTTCAAAGAACCAACTCCTGCTTTTATTGATCTGTTCTATTGATTTTTTAGTTCTTATATCACCTATTTATGCTCTAATCTTTATTATGTTCTTCCCTCTGCTAGCTTTAGGCTTCATCTGCTGTTCTTTTTCTAGCTTCTTTGGGTGTAAGCTGAGATTTTTCTTACTTCTTGAGGTAGGCCTATATTGCTATGTACTTCCCTCTTAAGACCACTTTTGCTGCATCCCAAAGGTTTTAGACTGTTGTGTTTTCATATATTTTTTATTTCCTGTTTGATTTTCTGGTTGACCCATTCAGTGTTTAGTACACGTTGTTTAACCTCCATATATTTGTGGTCTTTCCAGTTTTTTCTTGTGGTTGACCTCTAGTTTCATAACATTGTGTTCAGAAAAGGCGCATGGTAATGATGTCAATGTTTTTGTTTGTTGAGACCTGTTTTGTGACTTAGTATATGATCTGTTATGAGAATGTTCTATGTGCACGTGAATGTGTATTTTACAATTTTAGGATGCAATGTTCTGAATATATCTGTTAAGTCCATGGGGTCCAGTGTGTCATTCAAAGCCATTGTTTCCTTTTTTTATTTTCTGTTTACATGACCTATCCACTGATACAAGTAGGGTGCTAAAATCCCCTACTATTATTTTATTATTATCTACCTGTTCCTTATGTTTGTTATTAACTATTTACATATTTGGGTTCTCTTATGTTGGTTGCATAAATATTTATGTTGTTAGATCCTGTTCAATTGTCCCCTTTATTATTATATGGTGCCCTTGTTCATCTCTTGTCTTCATTTTAAAGTATAGCTTTTTTAATATAAGTATTGCTATTCTGACTTTCTTTTGACATCCATTTGCATGATAAATATTTCCCCTCACCCTCACTTTTAATTTGCAGGTTCTTTAGGCTTAAAATGAATCTCTTGTAGGCAGCATATAAATGGGTCTTTTTTTTATCCATTGTGACACCATATATCTTTTGATTGGAGCCTTTAGTCTATTTACATTTAAAGTAATTATGAATAGACATGTATTTAGTGACATTTTATTACTTCTTCTGCACAGTTTCTGGGAATTTTCTCTGACCCTTTCTTGTCTTTTCACTTTTGGTCTCTAATTTGTCCTTAAAGAGTCCCTTTCAATATTTCTTGCAGGGCTGGGTTAGTGGTCACAAACTCCTTTAGCTTCATCTCTACTTCTATTTTGGATGAGAGCCTTGCTGGTTAGAGTATTCTTGGCTACAGATTTTTCCCATTCAACATATTGAATTTATCGTGCCACTCTTCTGGCTTGCAAAGTTTCTGTCGAGAAATCTCCAGCTAAGCTTATAGGTCTTCCCTTGTAAGGTAAGGACTACTTTTGCCTTTCTGCTTTTAAGAATTTTTTTTCTTTATCACTATAGTTTACAAAGTTAATTACTAATATGTCTTGGTGTTGGCCTGTTTTTGTTGATTTTGATGGGAGTTCTCTGTCCATCTCAAATCTGGATATCTGTTTCCTTCCCCAGATTAGGGACATTTTCAGCTATTATTTATTCAAATAAATTTTCTGACCACTTTTCTCTCCCTTCTTCTTTTTAGATACCTATAATATGAATGTTATTAGGTTTGATAAAGTCACTGAGTTCCCTAATCTATTCTCTTATTGCATAATTATTCTCTCTCTTTGCTTTCATCTTCATTACTTTCTAATGCTTTGTCATGTAGGTCACTAATTACACTGCTTCTTCCAGCCTGATGTTCATTGCATCAAGCATTTTTCTAATCTTGTTTATTGTACCCTTCATCTCTTATTGATTCTTTTTTAACTCTTTTATCTCTGTGGTATTCATCTCACTGACATCTTCTATTCTTTTTTTCAAGCCCAGGAGTATCCTTATTATAGTTGCTTTAAGTTCTCCATCAAGCATTACTTATATATGTTTTGTTTCAATATCTGGTCATGGCCTTACCTTGTTCTTTCATTTGGGGTAAATTCCTCCATCTTTGCATTTTGTCTAAGTCTCTGCCTTCTTTTGTGTGTTAGAAAAGCCAGTTATGTCACTTACTATGGAAAATAATGGCCTTATGATGAAGAGGTCATGTAGTTCCCATGGCCTCCCACTTCAATGAGTGTCTCTGGTGTGTGTTACATGTGCTGTGTTGTTATGTTTTTGCTGCTCTATCCTTCAGGTCAGTCGTCTTCAGAGGCTCTCCTTTTCTGTTATGGGCAGTGCTTGGTATTTGACCAGAATGTGGCAAGTTTTAACTAGGTGTGCTTTGGTCTCCTTGTGAAATGAGACCTGTCATCATCTCAACCAGAACTGAAGCCCTGTAGAACTTTCTGGCAGATGTGGTGTGGGTAATGGTTTGTGCTGTTCTCTTGCAGGAAGGTCCCACCATGCTGGGACTGAGGCAACTGTGACAGAGAAGAGCAGTTGTACCAGAGAAAGGGGTGTTGGGCTTGATACATTACAAGCTTTTTAGTACAGAATTGCAATTATTGCTTTTTACGACTTATTTTTTTTTATTTTTTATTATGCTATGTTATTCACCATACAGTACATCATTAGTTTCTGATGTAGTGTTCCATGATTCATTGTTTGCATATAACACCCAGTGCACCATGCAATATGTGCCCTCCATAATACCCATCACTGGTCTATCCCAAGCCCCCACCTCCTCCCCTTTAAAGCCCTCAGTTTGTTTCCCAGAGTCTATAGTCTCTCAATGAGATCAGGGAAAATAATAAATACCGGTAAAAATACATTTATATTGCATGTTGTGTTTACATATGTAGTTACATTTACCAATGCTCTTCATCTTTTCTTTTATAATTGTTTGTATTTGTTAACATTTACTGTCCTTACGTTTAATTACTCATGTTTCTAGATATGGTCTTCAACTTTTTAACTGAAGTTTATTGAGCATCTTAGATGTACAGATTAATGTTTTCAGTTGAAATTTGGAATGTGTACAGCTTTTATTCTTTCAAGTAATTTTTTGCTTTTCCCTTTCCTCCTCTTCTCATTTCCTGGGCCTCCAATTAGGCTTGTATTAATAAGCTTTACAGTGTTCCACAGGTATCTGAAGTTTTGATCATTTTTCTTCATTCACTTTTCCTTGTGTTTATCAGGTTAGATAATCTTTAATATTTAAAAATTCTTTGATTTTTCTTCCATCTCAAAACTGCTCTTCAGCCCATCTTTAAATTTTTTGTTTAGGTTATTATGTTTTAAGTACAGAAATTTATTATTTTTAATAATTTATCTTTCTTAGTATTATATATTTTGTGGGATATGCTCATAATTTTTAAAAATGCAAGATATTATTTGTTTTAATTCTTGAAAAATTTAGTTCTTGTAAATTGCAGTGATACTTGATATATCTAGTCCTTATGTAGTACATTCAACATCTAGGCTTTCTCCCATACAGTTTCTATTGACTTCCTCCCCCACCCCCTGTGTTTGGGCTATATTTTCCAGTTGCTTTGGGTATATTTTAATATTTTTTGAAAACTGGATATTTTAAATAATATAACGTGGTAACCCTGGAAATCATTTTCCTTCTTCCCCAGTGTATATTTTTATTGTTGCTGTTTGTTATTTTTATTGCTGTTTGTCTAGTAATGTTCCTGGATAAATTCTAAACATTTATTATTCCTTTATGTATGTCCATTGAAGTCTCAGCTTAATTTGCTTTGTTGTCAGATAATGAATTAACAGAGAATTTCTTACATGTCTTGAGTCAATAAGTTGTTGATTCTTTGCTGGAGGGTTGTGTGTGTGTGCATGTGTGTGTGCATGGATGAATGCTGTAGTGGGCCTTCAATGCTATGGCAAATTAAAACTTTGCTTTATTTATTTTTATTATTGTATTATTATTTTTATTTTTTTCTTCAAATTTTTATATAAATTCCAGTGAGTTAATATGTAATATATTGATTTTAAGTGTAGAATTTCATAATTCATTTAGTGGTAGACTTTCATATAACACCCAGTGGTCAACGCAAGTGCTATCCCTAATATCCATCACCATTTAGCCTATCCACTGCCCACCTCCCTTCTATCAACCCTCAGCTTGTTCTCTATAGTTAAAAAGAGTCTCTTCTATGGTTTGCTTACCTCTCTTTTTCCCCCTTCCCCTATGTTCATCTGTTTGGTTTCTTAAATTCCACATATGAGTGAAATCATATGGTTTTTGTCTTTCTCTGACTGACTTACTTCACTTAGCATAATATACTCTAGCTCCATCCATGTTGTTGCAAGTGGCAAGATGTCATTATTTTTGATATTCCATTGTATATATAGACCACATCTTCTTTATCCATTCATCAGTCAGTGGATATTTGGTCTCTTTCCATAATTTTGCTATCCTTGATAATGTTGCTATAAACATCAGGGTGCATGTGCCCTTTCAAGTCAGTATTTTTGTATCTTTTGGGTAAATACCTAGTAGTACAATTGCTGGGTCATAGAGCAGTTTTATTCTAAACTTTTTGAGGAACCTCCATACTGTTTTCCACAGTGACCACACCAATTTGCCTTCCCACCAACAATGTAAGAGGGTTCCCCTTTCTCTGAATCCTCACCAACGTCTGCTGTTTCCTGTGTTCCTCATTTTAGGCATTCTGACAGGTGTGAGGTGATACCTCATCATGGTTTTGATTTGTATTTCCTTGATGATGAGTGATGTTGAGCATCTTTTCATATGTCTGTTGGCCATCTGGATGTCTTCTTTGGAAAAATGTCTTTTCATGTCTTCTGCCCATTTTTTTTCAAGATTTTATTTATTTATGTGACAGAGAGACAGCCAGCGAGAGAGGGAACACACAAGGGGAGTGGGAGAGGAGGAAGCAGGCTCCCAGTGGAGGAGCCCGATGTGGGACTCAATCCCGAATGCCGGGATCATGCCCTGAGCCGAAGGCAGACGCTTAATGACTGCACTACCCAGGCACCCCTTCTGCCCATTTCTTAACTGGATTATTTGTTCTTTGGATGTTGAAGTTGGTAAGATCTTTATAGATTTTGGGTGCTAACCCTTTATCACTTATGTCATTTGCAAATATCTTCTCTCATTCCACATGCTGTCTTTTAGTTTTGTTGAATGTTTCCCTCACTGTGAGAAGTTTTTATCTTGACAAAGTCCTAATAGTTCATTTTTGCTTTTGTTTCCCTTGCCTCTAGACATGTGTCTAATGAGAAGTTGTTCTTAGGGTTGTCTCTTCATAACTATGTGATGGCTTTAGTAAATCCCAGCATCACATCAGCCAAAGCCAAGAAGACATAAAATCCCTTTTTTGTGTAATTTTTTAAGAGTGATATTTTCCCAGAATCCGTCTATCTCCATGCACACACTGGTAGACTTTATCTCACATCTCATTGACCAGACTGCACTGCATACCCATTCATAAAGTAGTCATTAGCTAAGGAAATGGGATTCCTTTGATTAGCTCAGACCAATAAAATTTACCCACTGGAGGTGGAGAAAGGGTCGTGTTCCCTAACATTAATGACTTTCCACCTATGTGAAAAAAAGGGAATTTTATTAGTAAGGGAGAAGGTGGGAGAATGGCATTTTATAAGGCAACACATATAGGTATGGTAATGGAACAGTACTATCCAAAGTTAAAAAATAGCAAGGAGAATGTCAGTTTTGGGCAATTGTACACGTAACTGGAGGTGAAATTGTGATAATAGATGACTTAAGAAATGGGTTTAAGAGGGGCACTTGGGTGGATCCATTAAGCATCTGCCTTCGGCTCAGGTCATGATTACAAGGCCTTGGGATCAAGCCCCCCAATGGGCTCCCTGCTCAGTGGGGAGACTGTTTCTCCCTCTCCCTCTCCCCTTTCTTGTGCTTTCTCTCTCTCTCACTCTTTCTCTCAAATAATACATAAAACATTTTTTTTAAAAAAGGAATTGTTTAAAGAGATAAAAAGGGGAATAGTTGTGGTAGTCTTTTAAATATTTGTAATGCAGTATTTTCCATTCAAATCAATTGCATAAATAGTCGAGCTTTTTCTTCTATTCCAGGACCACACCCCTCCACCCCCCACCCCCCACATAGGGTTTTTACAATGCTTCAGATTTGCCACTATTCAGTTACTATCACAAAGATGAGAAATACATATTTATTTTTACTGTGTATACCAAGGTTTTAGAAGAGTTTTTAACAAACTTATAAATAACTGTCACATAAGACCATGGGTAAAAAACCACAGTATTAGAATTTTAGTTTTGGATAAGATGTAATAGAAATATTTCTTTCTATTCTTTCTACAAAGTACAACTAAAATCTCTGGACATCATATATAACATTAACAACAACAACAACAAACTGAAAAGTGGGGAGAAAAATTAGATTGGCTTCATGCCTTGGGACTCAAGGAATGAACTAGTGGTAAGTTCTCTGAATTTTATTTTGAGTCCTACATATCCCAGGCTGGATTCTAAAGAAGCCCACAACCTGAAAACAACAATAGACACAGAAAAAATATTCCCAAGGGGAACCTGCTTTCTCTAGCTGAAAGATATGGAAAGGGGTTATTTGAAAGACAGAAACTCTAGCAATATCCCATTTTACTCCAGAGATGCATCATGGGGAAAACCCTCCCCCCTTCTCCATCTCATATCAGTGAAGTTCAATGAGGAACCTTGACATCTACCATTGCTTAGTGGTAGCAAGGTACTCATTTCTCTTTCTTTTGGGGTGGTTTCAGTAAAAGCTGAGTGGGGAACCTGGACTTTCATCTCCAGTCAGTCATAATGATGTAGCTTCTCAATTCTCCTGGCACGGTAAAGGCCTGCTAAAATGGAAGATTTGAATAAGGTCCAGAATCTCATAACATAGTACAAAGAACATTCATGATACAATTGAACATAAGTTATCATGCAAAACAACAACAACAACAACTGCAAAAACAATAGTAAAATCTAATGAATGAGAAAAAATAACTGATACCATATATGAAATGAAAGAGGTATTGAAATTCTCTCACATGGATTTTTTAAAAGATTATATTTATTTATTTGAGAGAGAAAGAGAGAGAGGGGGAGAGTACAGAGGGAGAGTGAAAGGGAGAAGCAGACTCCCCACTGAAGAGAGAGCCTGACGTGGGGCTTGATCCCAGGATCCTGAGGTCATGACCTAAGCTGAAGGCAGACACTTAACCAACTGAGCCACCCAGGCACTCCTATCTCCATGGATTTTAAAGCAGCCATAATAAAATGCTTCATAAGAAATTACAAAAAAATTAAATAAATGAAAAAATGTAACCCTCAACAAAGGAATAGAGGATATAAATGATAATTTTCAACTGAAAAATAAAATTACTGAATAAAACCTCACAAAATGGGCTTGATAAAATGTAAATGATAGGGGAATGAGTTGGCAAATATAAAGATAGCTTAATGGAAGACAATCTGAGGGAGTATAAAAAAACAAAATATAAAGAGCCTCAGGAACCTGTAGGTCAATAGAAAATAACATAGCATTCATGTAATTGGAGTCCTAGAAGGAGACAGGAAATAGTGTGAGATGAAAAATATCTGAAAACATAATAGCTGAAAATTTCCCAAATTGGACAGAAAGTATAAACCCACATATTCAAGAAGCTGAGTTGAACAGGATAAATCCAAATAAATCCATACCAAGAAACATTGTAGTTCAATGTCTGAAAACAAACAGAGGGAAAAAAAAGGAAAGCAATTAGAGATAAATGTCCTTTATTTATAGGGGAAAAACAATTCAGAACGATGAAAAGTGACAGACTACAAAGGAACAGAGAATATCACCAGAAACACCAATTCACATCTATCAAAAATCACCCCAGATGTAAATGGACTAAATGCTTCAATGGAAGACATAGGGTGTCAGAATGGAAAAAAAAAAAAAACAAACCAACAAAAACAACAAAACATGACCCATTATATGCTGCCTACAAGAGAGAAATTTTAGACATAAAGACACCTGCAGATTGAAAGTGAGGGGATAGAGAACTATTTATCATGCTAATGGACATCAAAGGAAAGCTGGAATAACCATGCTTATATCAGACAAACTAGATTTAAACCAAAGACTATAACAAGAGATGAAGAAGGGCACTATGTCATAATAAAGGTGTCTCTCCAACAAGAAGATACAATAATTGTAAATATTTATGCCAACGTGGGAGCAACCAAATATATAAAACGATTAATAACAATCACGAAGAAACTCATTGATAATAATACAATAATAGTAGAGGACTTTAACACCCCACTTCCAGCAGTAGACAGATTATCTAAGTAGAAAATCAACAAGGAAACAATGGTTTTGAATAACACACTGGACCACATGGACTTAACAGATATATTCAGAACATTTCATCCTAAAGCAGCAGAATACACATTCTTTTCAAATGCACATGGGAAATTTTCCAGAATACATCACATACTGGATCACAAAACAGGCCTCAACAAATAAAAAAAATTGAGATGATCCATATTGTCTGGCCACAATGCTATGAAGCTTGAAGTTAACCATAAGAAAAAATCTGGAAAGATCACAAATACATGGAAGTTAAAGAACATCCTATTGAAGAATGAATGGGTTAAACAGGAAATTAAAGAAGAAATACAAAAATATATGGAAACAAATGAAAATGAAAACACGATGGTCCAAAACCTTTGGGATACAACAAAAGCATTCCTAAGAGGGAAGTATATTGCAATACAGACCTACCTCGAGAAGCAAGAAAAATCTCAAATATTCAACCTAAAATTTCACCTAAAGCAACTAGAAAAAGAACAACAAATAAAGCTTAAGGCCATAAGAAGGAGGAAAATATTAAATATTAGAGCAGAATAAATGATACAGGGGGGCACCTGGGTGGTACAGTTGGTTAAGTGTATGACTCTTGGTTTTGGCTCAGATCTGCTCACAGGGATGTGAGGTCAAGCCCCACACTGGGCTGCACACTCAGCGTGGGGTCTGCTTGGATTTTTCTGTCCCTTTCCCTCTTCCCCTCCCCTCCATGCAAGTGTTCTCTCTCTCTCTAAAATAAATAAATACAATCTTTAAAAAAGAAATAAATGATTAAAAAAACAGTAGAATGGATCAATAAAACTAGGAGCTGGTTCTCTGAAAGAATTAATAAATTGATAAACTCCTAGCCAGATATATCAAAAGAGAGAGAGAGAGAGAGAGAGAGAAAGGACCCAAATAAATAAAATCACAAATTAGAAAAGGAGAGATTACAACCAACAGCAAAGAAATACAATTATAAGAAAATGTTATGAAAAATTATATGCCAACAAGTTGGGCAATATGGAAGAAATAGGTAAATTCCTGGAAATATATAAACTACCAAGATGAAAATAGGAAGAAATAGAAAACTTGAGCCAATTGATAAACAGCAAAGAAATTGAATCAGTAATCAAAAATTGCCCAAAAAACAAAAATCCAGAGCCAAATGGCTTCCCAGGCGAATTCTACCAGACATTTGAAAAACAGTTGTGGGCCTGGTGGCTCAGTCAGTTAAATGTCCAACTCTTGATCTCAACTCAGGTCGTAATCTCAGGGTTGTGAGTTCAAGCCCCATGTTGGGCACCACGCTGGGCATGGAGGCTACTTTAAAAAAAAGAAACAAAAAACAAAATAGTTCTCAAACTTAGAAAGGAAGGAAAGCTTCCAAACTCATTCTATAAGGCCAGTATTACCTTGATTCCAAACCAGACAAAAACCCCAGTACAGAGAATTACAAGCTAATATCCCTGATGAACATGGATGCAAAAGATCTCAACAAGATACTAGGAAATTAAATCCAATAGTTGATCCAATTGAATCCAAGAATTATTCACCATGATCAAGTGGATTTATTCCTGAGCTGCAAGAGTGGTTCACTATTTGCAAATTAACCAATGTGATACACCACATTAATAAAAGAAAGAATAAGAACCATATCATTTCGATAGATGCAGAAAAAGCATTTGACAAAGTATAGCATCCATTCACGATAAAAAAAAAACTCAACAAAGTAGGGATAGGGGGAACATACCTGGACATAATAATAGCCACTTATGAAAACCCCCCCAGATAATATCAACCTCAATGGGGAAAATCTGAGATAGTTTCCTCTATGGTAAGGAAAAACAAAGGGAAGTTCACTCTCACCACTGTATTTACCATAGTACTGGGAGTTCTAGACTCCTCAATCAGACAACACAAAGGAAAAACAAAAAAAAATCCAAACTGGGGAGGGAGAAGTCAAATTTTTCACTATTCACAGATGACTTGATACTCTAAGTAGAAAACCAAAAGACTCCACCAAAAACTTGGTAGAACTGAAACATGAATTTAGTAAAGTTGCAGAATACAAAATCAAAGTATAGAAATTTGTTGTATTTCTATACACTAGTAATGAAGCAGCAGAAAAAAAATCAAGGAATTGATCCCATTTCTAATTGAAGCAAAAAATAAGATACTTAGTAATAAACCTAACTAAAGAGGTGAAAGATCTGTACTTGAAAACTATAGAACTCTTAGGAAAGAAATTGAGGAGGACACAAAGAAATGACAAAACATTCCATGCTCATGGATTGAAAGAACAAACATTATTAAAATATCTATATTATTCAAAGTAATGTATATTTTTAATGCAATCCCTATCAAAATATCACCAGCATTTTTCACAGAGCTACAACAAACAATCCTAAAATTTTTATGGAGCCACAAAAGACCCACGAATAGCCAAAGCAATCTTAAAAAAGAAAAGTAATGCTGGAGGAATCACAATTTTGGACTTCAAGCTATACTACAAAGCTGTGGTCATCAAGACAGTATGGTCCTGGCACAAAAACAGACACATAGATCAATGGAACAGAATAGAAAACCCAGAAATGGACCCACAATTATATGTCAACTAGTCTTCAACAAAACAGGAAAGAATATCCAATGGAAAAAAGACAGTCTCTTCAACAAATCCTGCTGGAAAAACTGGACAGCCAAATGCAAAAAATGAAACTGGACAGTCTCTTACACCATACACAAAAATAAATTCAAAATGGGCGAATGACCTAATTATAAGACAAGAAACCATCAAAATCCTAGAGCAGAACACAGGCAGGAACCTCTTTGACATCAGCCATAGTAAGTTCTTACTAGACACATGTCTAGAGGCAAAGGAAACAAAAGCAAAAATGAACTATTAGGACTTCATCAAGATAAAAATCTTCTCACAGTGAGGGAAACATTCAACAAAACTAAAAGGCAGCATGTGGAATGAGAGAAGATAATTGCAAATGACATAAGTGATAAAGGGTTAGCACCCAAAATCTATAAAGATCTTACCAACTTCAACATCCAAAGAACAAATAATCCAATTAAGAAATGGGCAGAAGACATGAAAAGACATTTTTCCAAAGAAGAATGAAAAGCAGAGAAAAAAATCTGAAAACAACAAAGTTCAGACTCAAGCCTTAATATAATGATGACATTATATGTAAACAGTCTAAATACATTAATTGAAAGAGAAGATTGGCAGAGTGGATTAAAATTCAAGTATATTCTTTTTTTTAAAGATTTTTATTTATTTATTTGACAGAGAGAGACAGCCAGCGAGAGAGGGAACACAAGCAGGGGGAGTGGGAGAGGAAGAAGCAGGCTCATAGTGGAGGAGCCTGACATGGGGCTCGATCCCAGAACGCTGGGATCACGCCCTGAGCCAAAGGCAAACGCTTAACAACTACACCACCCAGGCGCCCCAAAATTCAAGTATATTCTGTGTAAAAGGAACTTACTTGAAATATAACAACATATGTAATTTGAAAGTGAAAGTATAAAAAAAATGCCACGCACATGTTAATTAAAAGAAGGCAGGAATGGCTATATTAAACTTAGATAAAGTATAAGTCAGAGAGAAGAAAATTACTAAGGATAGAGGACATTACATAATGACAACATTGTCAATCCTGTAAGAAAACATAGCAATACTGACTGTGTATGCAACAAACAGAACTGAAAAATAAAATGAAACAAAACTGATAGGAAATTGCAACATGACTGTTTTGCAAATTTATAGAATGAATAAACAGAAAATTAGAAAGGATACAGAACTCAATGACACCATTAACCAACAGAATCTAATTTACATTTATTTAAAAAATCCTTTCAAAAAGAGTAACATACACATTCTTTCAATCATTCATCACAGATAGACCATTTACCAAGACAGTGTGGGCTGTCAAACAAAGCTAAACAAATTTAGACTGAAATCATACAATGGTAAATTATCTGAACACAATGGGATCAAACTAGACACAATAATAGAAAGATGACTGGAACATCTCCAAACACTTAGAAATTGAAAAAAACACATTTTTAAATGACCCATGGGTCAGAGAAAGTCTCCAGGGAAGAAAACGTTACACTGATCTGAATGAAAATAAATGAATGTAACTACCAAAATTTGCTGGATACACTTAAAATAGGTTGAAATGGAAATTTATAGTGCTAAATGGGGTAAAGAGGAAAATTTTCAAATATATAATTTAAGCTTCAATTTCAAGAAACTAGAAAAAGTGCAAACTAAAGCCTAAGCAATCTATTTATTTAAAAAAATATAAACCCAAAGCAAGCAGAAGGAGGAAAATCATAAAGATCATAAAGATCAGAGTAAAAATCAATGAACTTGAAAACAAAAACAACACATAAAAATTGATTGCAATTGTGTTGAATGTATAGATCATGTTGGAAAAAACTGACATCTTAACAATATTAAGTATTCATACCCGTAAACATGTAAAAAATCAATGTATCAAATAGCTTGTTCTTTGAGATAGAAATAAATTTTATAAGCCTCTATTAGGACACATTTGAAGCCAAGAAAGTCCAGTTATTTGAAGTCACAGAAGAAATTTTTTTCATTATCATTGACACAGCATTATATCAGTTTAAGGTGTACAATGTAGTGATTCATAAATCTATATGTTATGCTATGTTCACTACAGGTGTAACTACAATCTGTCACCATACAACACTATTAAAATATCACTGACTGTATTCCTTTTGCTCTGCCTTTTATTCTCACGATATATTTATTCCATAACTGAAAGCCTCTATCCTTACCTCCTTACCTATTTCACCTGTCCCCTCACTCCCCTCCCATCAGGCAATCATCAGTTTACTCTCAGTATTTATGGGTCTGACTTTGCTTTTTTGTTCGTTTGCTTATTTGTTTGTTCATTTTTTGTTTTGTTTTTAGATTTCACATGTGAGTGAAATCATATGGTATTTGTCTTTTACAGTCTGACTAATTTCACTTAACATAATACCTTCTAGATTCATCCATGTTGTTGGAAATGGCAAGATCTCATCCTTTTTATGGCTGTGTGATATTCAGTACACACACACACACACACACACACACACATACACACTCATCATCATCATCATCCTTATCCACTTATCTATCAATGGACATTTAGATTGCTTTCATACCTTGGCTATTGTAAATAATGTTACAATAACCGTAGAGATGCATGTATATTTTCCAGTTGGTGTTTTTGTTTTCTTTGGTTAAATATTCAGTAGCTGAATCCGGGATCATATGTATTTCTGTTTTTAATTTTTTGGGGAACATCCATACTGTTTTCCACAGTGGCTGCACCAGTTTACCAACAGTGCACAAGTGTTCCATTTTTTCCCACATCCTCACCAGTGCTGGTTCTTTCTTATCTTTTTGATACTAGTCATTCTGGAGTTGTAAGGTGCTATCTTATTGTGGTTTTTATTTGCATTGTTTTGATGATCAGTGATGTTGAGCATCTTTACATGTCTGTTGGCCATCTGTTTGTCTTCTTTGGAAACATGTCTTGACCCTATAAATGTCTTGTATCCTGTGACTTCAATGAATTTATTGCTTGTAATAGTGTTTTTGCATAATTTTTAGGATTTTCTATATATAGTATTACATCGTCTGCAAATGGTGATAGTTCACCATACACAAAGACAAACTCCAAATGAATGAAAGGTTCTCTGCCCATTTTTAATCAGAATTTTTTTTTTGGTGTTAAGTTGTATAAGTTCTTTATATATTTTGGATATTAAACCCTTATTGGATCTATCATTTGCACATATTTTCTATGCAGTTGATTACCTTTTTATTTGGTTGATGGTTTCCTTTGTTGTGCAAAAGCTTTTTATTTTGGTGTAGGGCCAATAGTTTATATTTGCTTTTGTTTTCCTTTCCTTAGGAGACATATCTAGAAAAAATGTTGCTAAAACTGATGTCCGAGAGATTATTGCCTATGTTTTTTAAGGAGTTTTATGTTTTCAGGCCTCACATTTAAGTATTTTATCCATTTTGAGTATATGTTTATGTACTGTATAAGAAAGTAGTCCAGTTTCATTCTTTCATGTGTAGCTCTTCAGTTCTCCTAGTTCTCCAGTTTGTCAGCATCATTTATTGAAGACACTTTATTTTCACAATTGCATATTCTTGCCTCCTTTGTCACAGATTAATTGACCATATATATGTAGGTTTATTTTTGGGGTTTCTATTCTGTTCCATTGATCTATGCATATTCTTTGTGGCAGTTCTCTACTGTTTTGATTATTACAACTTTGTGGTATATCTCCAACTCTGGACTTGTGATCCTTTCAGATTTGTTCTTCCTGTTCAAAGTTTTGTTTGTTTGTTTGCTGCTATTGTTGTTAACAGTGTCTTTTGTGATTCCATAAAAATTTTAGTATTGTTCTTGTTCTGTGAAAAGTGCTATTGGTATTTTGATAGGGATTGCATTGAATCTGTGGACTGCTTTGCTTAGTATAGAATTTTAACAATATTAATTCTTCTAATGCATGAGCATGGAGTATCTTTCCATTCATATCATGTACAATTTCTTTCATTAGTGTTTCACAGTTTTCAGAATGCAGGTGTTTCACCTCTTTGCTTAAGTTTATTCCCAGGTATTTCACCCTCTTTGGCACAGTTGTAAATGGAATTATTTCCTTAATTTCTCTTTCTGCTACTTTGTTGTTAGTGTATGGAAATACTACTGATTTCTGGGTATAGTTTTGTATCCTGTGACTTCAATGAATTTATTGCTTGTAATAGTGTTTTCGCATAATTTTTAGGATTTTCTATATATAGTATTACATCATCTGCAAATGGTGATAGTTCACCATACACAAAGATAAACTCCAAATGAATGAAAGACCTTGATGTGAGACAGGAATCCATCAAAATCCTAGAGGAGAACATAGGCAGCAACCACTTTGACATTGGCCACAGCAACTTTTTTCATGACACATCTCCAAAGGTAAGTGAAACAAAAGGAAAAAATGAACCTGTGGGACTTCATCAAGATAAAAAGCTTCTGCACAGCCAAGGAAACAGTCAAAAAGACTAAGAGGCAGCCCACGTAATGGGAGATGATATTTGCAAATGATGCTACAGATAAAAGACTGGTATCCAAGATCTACAAAGAACTTCTCAAACTCAACACACAAGAAACAAATAAACAAATCATAAAATGGGCAGAATATATGAACAGACACTTTTCCAATGAGGACATACAAATGGCTAACAGACACATGAAAGAAGTTCAAAATCATTAGCCATCAGGGAAATTCAAATCAAAACCACCTCAAGAAACCACCTTACACCAGTTAGAATGGCAAAAATTGACAAGACAGGAAACAACAAATGTTGGAGAGGATGTGGAGAAAGGGGATCCCTCCTACATTGTTGGTGGGAATGCAAGTTGGTACAGCCACTCTGGAAAACAGTGTGGAGGTCCCTTAAAAGGTTAAAAATTGAGCTACCCTATGATCCAGCAATTGTGCTACTGGGTATTTACCCCAAAGATACAGACGTAGTGAAGAGAAGGGCCATATGCACCCCAATGTTCGCAGCAGCATTGTCCACAAGCTAAATAATGGAAGGAACCATGATGCCCTTCAACAGATGACTGGGTTAAGAAGATGTGGTCCGTATATACAATGGAATATTACTCAGCCATCAAAAAGAATGATTTCTCAACATTTGCTGCAACATGGATGGCACTGGAGGAGATAATGCTAATTGAAATAAGTCAAGCAGAGAAAGACTATTATCATAGGTTTCATTCATTTATGGAACATAAGAAGTAGGAAGATCGGTAGGAGAAGAAAGGGAAGAAGAAAGGGGGGGTAAAGAGAAGGGGGAATGAACCATGAGAGACTATGTACTCTTGGAAACAAACTGAGGGCTTCAGAGGGGAGGGTGGTGGGGGGAATGGGATAGGCTGGTGATGGGTAGTAAGGAGGGCATGTAATCCACGGTTCACTGGGTGTTATATGCAAGTAATGAATCATGGAACTTTACATCAAAAACTAGGGATGTACTGTATGGTGACTAACATCATATAATAAAAATTATTAAAAAATAACTTCTTTACCAATATGTATATCCCTTCTTTCTTTTTCTTTTTGGTTGATTGCTGTGTCCAGGACTTCCAGTACTATGTTGAATAAAATAGAGTGAACATCTCTATCTTGTTCTTGACCCTAAAGGAAAAGCTCTCTGTTTTTCATCATTGTGCATATTACCTATGGTTTTTTTTATACATGACTTTTATTATGTTGATATATGCTCTTCCTAAACCCACTATATTGAGAGTTTTTACCATGAGCAGATGTTGAATTTTGTCAAATGCTTTTTCTGCATCTATTGAGATGATTGTATACTTTCAACCCTTCATTTTGTTGATGTGAATTATGAATTGATTGATTTGTGAATGGTAAACCATCCTTGCATCCCTGGAATAAATCCTAGTTGATTGTGGTGAATGTATTTTTGAGTTTATTGTTGAATGTGGTTTGTTAATATTTGTTGAGGATTTTTGCACAGATATGCATCAGGAATATTGGTCTGTAGTTTTCTTTTTGGTAGCATCTTTAGTTTTGGTATCAGGGTAATGCTGGCCTTGTAGAATGCATACACAAACTTCCCTTCCTCTTTTAGTTTTTGGAATAGTTTTGAGAAGAATAGGGATTAACCCTTCTTTAAATGTTTGGTAGAGTTTCCCTATGAATTAATTTGTCCCTGGACTTTTATATATTGTAGTTTTTTCATTACTGATTCAATTTCATTACTAGTAATTGGCCTGTTAACAATTTCTATTTCTTCCTGATTCAGTTTTGGAAGATTGTATGTTTCTACTATTTCCTCTAGGTTGTCCAACTTGTTGGCATATGATTTTTTTGTAGTGTTCTGTTACAATCCTTTGCATTTCTGTGGTTCTGGTTGTTACATCTCCTCTCTCATTTCTGATTTTGTTTGGGACCTTTCTCTCTCTCTCTCTTTTTTTTTTTTCTTGATGAGTCTGGCTAAAGGTTTATCAATTTTATTTATCATTTTACATAATCTGATCTTGGTTTCATTGATTCTATTGCTTTTTTGTCTCCATGCAGTTTATTTCTGTTCTGATCTTTATTATTTCTTTTCTTCTACTCACCTTGGAGTTTGTTTGTTCTTTTTATAATTCCTTTGGGTGTAAAGTTATATTTTTTATTTGATCTTTTTTCTTATTTTTATGTGGTAAGTTTGCATCAATCATTATATTTTCATCTTAGAACTGCTTTTGCTGTATACCCAATTTTTTGAACTAATGCGTTTTCATTTTTATTTGTGTCCATGTACTTTCTGATTTCTGCTTTGATTCCCTCATTCACCATTTGTTGAAGAGATGTTCTTTTTCCCATTGGATATTCTTTCCTGCTTTGTCAAAGATTAATTGACCATAGAGTTGTTGGTTCATTTCTGGGTTTTGTATTCTGTTCCAATGATCTATGTGTCTATTTTTGTGCCAGTACCATATTCTTTTGATCACCACAGCTTTGAAATATAACTTGAAGTTCAGAACTGTGAAGCCTCCAGTTTTTCCTTTTCTTTTTAAGATTGCTTTGGCTATTTGGGGTGTCTTGTGGTTTCATACCAATTTTAGGACTTTTTGCTCTATCTCTATGAAAATATGCCGTTAGTATTTTGATAGGGATTACATTAAATGTGTAGATTTTTGGGGGGTTGTAGATAGTTTAACAATGTTTGCTCTTCCAATCCAGGAGCATGGAATATTTTGCCATTTGTGTTATTTTCAATTTCTTTCACCAGCATTTTATATTTTTCAAGTACAGGTCTTTCATCTCCTTGGTTGGAGTTATTCCTAGGTATCTTATTATTTTTGGTGCAAGTAAATAGGATTGATTCCTTAATTTCTCCTTCTGCTATTTCATTATTGGTGTATAGAAATGCAACAGATTTCTGGACATTGATTTTGTATCCTGAGTTCATTTATCAGTTCTAGCAGTTTTTTTGGAGTAGTCTTTGGGTTTTCTTTATACAGTATCATGTCACCTGAAAATAGTGAAAGCTTTACTTGTTCCTTGCCAATTTAAATGGATTTTATTTCTTTTTGTTGTCTATTACTGTGGTTAGGAATTCTAGTACTGTGTTAAATAACAGTGATGAGAGTGGACATCCCTGTCTTATTCATGACCATAGAGGAAAAGTTCTCAGTTATTCCCCATTGAGGATGATATTAGCTGTGGGTTTTTTATTAATGGCCTTTATTATGTTGAAGTATGTTCCCTCTAAACCTACTTTGTTGAGGGTTTAATTGTGAATGGATGTTGTACTTTGTCAAATACTTTTTCTGGGGTGCCTGGGTGGCACAGTCATTAAGCGTCTGCCTTTGGCTCAGGGCGTCATCCCAGCATTCTGGGATTGAGCCCTGCATCAGGCTCCTCCAGACTGCTTCTTCCTCTCCCACTCCCCCTGCTTGTGTTCCCTCTTTCACTGGCTGTCTCTCTCTCTCTCTCTGTCAAATAAATAAATAAATAAATAAATAAAATCTTAAAAAAAACAAATGCATTTTCTGCATCTATTGAAATGATTATGTGGTTCTTACCCTTTCTTTTATTAATGTGGTATATCATGTTGATTGATTTGTGAATATTTAACCACATTTGTTCCACCCAGTGGAACATATTGAATGATTTTTTGAATGTATTATTGGATTCAGTTTGCTTGTATTTTATTGAGAATGTTTGCATCCACGTTCCTCAGGGATATTGGCATGTAGTTGTTTGTTGTTGTTGTTGTTGTTTTGTTTTGGTTTTTTGTGGTGTCTTTATCTGGTTTTGTTATCAGGGTAATGCTGGCCTCATAGAATGAATGGGAAAGTTTTCCTTCATTTTCTATTTTTTTTGAAATATTTTGAGAAGAATAGGTATTAACTCTTCTTAAAATGTTTGGTGGAATTCACCTGTCAAGCCATCTCATCTGGACTTTTGTTTGTTGGGAGGGTTTTGACTATTGATTCAATTTGTTTGCTGGTATTAGTCTGTTCAAGTTTTCTATTTCTTCCTGAGTCAGTTTTGGTAGTTTATATGTTTCTAGGAATTGATTCATTTCTTCTAGGTTGTCCCATTTGTTGACATATAGCTTTTCCTCATAGTCTCTTATGACTGTTTGTATTTCTATGGTTTTGTTTGTTATTTCTCCTCTCTCATTTGTGATTTTGTTTATTTGAGTCTTTTCTCTCTCTCTCTCTCTCTCTCTCTCTCTCTTTTTTACTTTATAAGTCTGGTTAGAGCTTTATCAATTTTACTGTTTTTTTTCCCCCAAAGAACGAGCTCCTGATTTCATCGATTTGTTCTATTGATCTCTTAGATTTTATATCATTTATTTCTGCTCTAATCTTTATTACTTCCTTCCTTCTGCTTGCTTTACACTTCATCTGTTGTTTTTTTTCTAGTCTCTGTAGGTGTAAGGTTAGGTTGCTTATTTGAGATTTTGTTTGCTTCTTGAGGTAGGCCCATATTGCTATATTCTTCCCTCCTAGGACCACTTTTGCTGCATCCCAAATGTTTCAAATTGTTGTATTTTAATTTGTTTCCATATATTTTTTATTTCTTCTTTGATTTTCTGGTTGACCCATTCATTGTTTAGTAGCATGTTGTTTAATCTCCATATATTTGTCATCTTTCCAAATTTTTCCTTGTGTTGATTTCAGGTTTCATAGCATTGTGGTCAGAAAAGGTGCATGTATTACTTTAATTTTCTTACAATTGCTGATTCCTTAGTGACCCAATTTGTCATCTATTCTGGAGAATGTCCCATGTGCACTTGAATAGAATGTGGATTCTGATGCTTTAGGATGAAATGTTCTGAATATATCTGTTAAGTCCATGCAGTCCAGTGTGTCATTCAAAGCCATTGTTTCCTTGTTGATTTTCTACTTCAATGATCTGTCCATTGATATAAGTGGCGTTTTACTCCACTCTCCTTCTATTATGTGATTATCAATGAGTTCCTTCTTTCTGTTACTAATTGTTTTATGTATTTGAGTGCTCCCATGTTGAGTGCATATATATTTACAATTGTTATATCTTCTTGTTGAATTGTCCCTTTTATGATTATGAGACTTCTGACTTTTTTTCACTTCTGTTTGCATGGTAAATATTTTTCTATCTTTTTACTTTTATTTTCTGTGTGTCTTTAGGTCTAAAATGACTCTCTTGTAGGCAGCATATAAATGGGTCTTTTTTTGGTCCATTTTAAAATCATGTGTCTTTTATTGGAGCATTTAGGCCATTTGCATTCAAAATAATCATTGATGGTATATATTTATTGTTATTTTGTTGTTTTCTGATTGTTTTTGTAGTTCTTCTCTTATTTATTCTCTTGTTGTCTTTCTTTCGGATTGATGAGTCACCACAGTGTTATGTTTGGCTTTCTTTTTGCGGTGTGTGTGTGTGTCTAAATTTTGGGGTTTTAGTTACCATCAGTTTCATATATAACATCCTAATTATACAGCAATTTATATTAAGTTGATGGTTATTTAAATTCATACACATTCTTTTAAAAAATTCTTTTTTTAAGATTTTGTTTATTTATCTGAGAGAGAGAGAGAGAGATCACGAGTAGGGGGGAGGGGTAGAGGGAGAAGCAGACACACCGCTGAGCAGGGAGCCTGATGTGGGACTCAATCCCAGGATCCTGGGATCACGATCTGAGCTGAAGGCAGATGCTTAACTGACTGAGCCACCTAGGCACCCAGACTTCTTCCTTTTTTAAGCTCATTCCTCTACCTTTTTGTATATACTGTTATATTTTACATCTTCTTATTCATAATTTTCTTATGTCTGTTATGGCCATTTCTTTTCCACTTAAAGAGATCTCTTTAACATTTCTTGTAAGTCTGGTTTAGTGGTAATAAAATCTTTTTTCTTTTGCTTATGTGGGAAACTCTTTGTCTGTTCTTCAAATCTGAATGATAACCTTGCTAGGTAGGGTATTCTTGGCTGTAGCTTTTTTTCTTTTTAACACTTTTAATATATCATGCCACTGCCTCTGGACTGATATATTTCTGCTAAAAATCCAGATAACCTTATAGGGTTTCCCTTTTAGGTAACTTTTTGCTTCTATCTTACTGCTTTTAAAATGTTCTTTGTGTTAAACTTTGACATTTTAATTATTATGTGCCATGGTGTGGATCTACTTAGGTTCCTCTTGTTTGGAACTGCGTGTTTTTTAAATATGAATGTCTATTTCCTTCTCTAGAGTCGAAAAGTTTTCAGCTATTATTTCTACAAATAGTTTTTGCCTCTTTATCTTGAAGAAGAGAGAACTATTAACGGGAACTTTGTGCTGGGCTGGAGATTCAAAATGATAACTTTTGATAATTGTTTGGGGGCATCCAGATTGCTCCTGGTTATTTCTATGCATGAATTTATTGAACCTTGTCAACAAACCTATGAGTAGATATCATTACTCTTTTTTGATTGATGAGAAAATTGGTCAGGGAAGTTAAGGGACTTGACTGTAATAACACAGTAATCAAGAAGTAGCATTTAAGTACAAGTCTGCATGGTTTTAGAGCTTGAAGTATTTTTCTACCAAGGTTCCCTAGGAAATCATTCATGAATTTGGTATCATTTTATTTTTTTAAATATTTTTTATTATATTATGTTAGTCACCAAACAGTACATCCCTGGTTTTTGATGTAAAGTTCGATGATTCATTCGTTGCGTATAACACCCAGTGCACCATGCAATACATGCCCTCCTTACTACCCATCACCAGCCTATCCCATTCCCCCACCCTCCTCCCCTCTGAAGCCCTCAGTTTGTTTCTCAGAGTCCATAGTCTCTCATGCTTCATTCCCCCTTCTGATTACCCCCCTTCTTTATCCCTTTCTTCTCCTAGTGATCTTCCTAGTTCTTATGTTCCATAGATGAGAGAAACCATATGAATTTGGTATCATTTTAAATTGGACTTGAATGATGGGAAATATTTCAGTGGAGAAAAGAGTGAAGCAGGAAACTCACAAAAATATTTCTCAGTGGAGGAAACAGTGAAGTAGGAAACTAAAAAAAAAATTTCTGTTACTGACAATGCTGTCAGAAAAAGCTTTGTTCCTGATATATGTTAGTTTCAAAAGGCACAGCTCATCTCTAGTGCCCCTCCCCTGTCTGCCTAGGGAAGGGTCCTTCCCCAATCTCCTTTGAAGTATGGCTAGATGTAGGGATAGGTTTATTTAATTTCAAAGCAAAACATGATTTTCATTTTTTAGAATGAAATGTACTCTATGTCCAGGACTCTGCAAGGGTTTAGGATACAATGATAAAAATGTAATTCTTGTCCTCATGGAGCAATTTGTCTAGTGGAAGAGACAAAGAAGTACAGAGATCATTGCAAGGAAGTGTGACCAGTGCTCTTATAAGGAAAGAAGAAGCTCCTGGAAAAGAACATATGAGAAATTCAGAGGTTAGGGTTAAGGGAGGCTTTCTGGAGAAAATGTGTTAGCAAGGTGACAAGTAGAGGGCCACGTGGGGAAAGGAAGTCACATATGTAAAAGCCAGAGAGAGGTAGTGGGTATAGAAAGAGAGAGAGATATAATTAGACCCTGAGCAACTTTGAGATCAGGAACTGTGTTCCTGTTTCTCTGTGTTAGTTCATACTTCCTTGTAGAGTGTTTTGTTCAAAATAGGCACTTAGAAGTACTTTTTGGAGAAATTTATTTTTATACCATCCTGACATTATTACTTATATGTAAGTTTTAACTCGTAGGATTTGGGTTATAGGGTACAAATGAAGAGAGCACATGTAAGAGTACTTCATACATGGTAGGTGTGTAACAAACACTTGAGAATGACTCTGACCAGAGGAGTTTTTACCATCATGCCCTGTTGATAGCATAATACCAATCCACAATAGCAGGCCTCTTACATCTGTCATCCAATAAAGGACATGAGGATGGAAGTTGTTCTGAAATGAGGGTTGCATCATTATTGGAAATAGGTTATGGGGCTTTTCATAGTTGTCAGCCTCATACCATACAGGAAGTCATTGCTGAAAAAGAAATTCATATTAAATGTTGAATATATGGAAGAGACACACACTAAAACCTGGAAGACAGCACAAGATCTAAACCTGGGGAACTGCTAGTCAAATGAAGACATAAAAATGTCTGCTCAGGAAAAGAGCATGGTAGAAGGAATAGATAGCATAAACTAATGAACAACCACTGGACATTGGGTCAATAAACAGGTTCTTTCCAGGAATTGCCATTGACTGGCCATGTGACCATGGCCCCGTCTCTTCCTCTCTTCAGCTTCAGATTTGATCTATGAAATGTTGTTCTAACAGTAGATGGTCTCCAATAATCTTCTCAGTTTAGTTCTGTTATTCTATGTTATCCAGCATGACAGGTTAAGGAAAAATTGAAAATATGGAATCACACCTTCAGACCTAACACAGCCGTTTGAAGCAAATAACTATAATCTATTAAAATGAGAACTAAGATAAAAAGAGGGGAAGGAATTATACATAGTCACCTTGCTGGTGGCACTATGAACGAGGCTAAGATCAGGGTCAGAATGACAACATGAGTCTTCAGACTTTGAAGCCAGAACTCCTGCTACTGTAGCAATTGACTTCTGTAAAGAATGATTCTTGAGTAGGCCATCAGCCTAAACTTGGTGGTCTTCTGGTCAAGACTCACTGCCACATTTCTCATTACTACTGTTTGGTTATGAGATAATGAGAATTTGGCTAAAATTATTTTCATTTTCTGATTTAGTGGCAGATAATGGTTTGATAGTTGGTTTCTGTATGAACACTGTTTTATACATTGTTTCTTTTTAATTTTTAAAAAAAGATTTTATTTCTTTATTTGACAGAGAGAAAGAGAGAGAGAGCACAAGCAGGGGGAAATGGCAGGCAGAGGGAGAGGGAGAAGCAGGATCCCCACTGAGTAGGGAGCCCAACACGGGGCTCGATCCCAGGACCCTGGGATCGTGACCTGAGCTGAAGGCAGATGCCTAACTGACTGAGCCACCCAGGCACCCTACATACATTGTTTCTGTGTATCCATTGTTAGCAGAGGCTTTGCATCCCAGATCTCTTTGGCACGATGTTACAGAGGATATATTCTTTATAAAAGAGCAGAGAAAAATATGTGGGGAGAGGAAGAAATAAAGTACATTGAAAGATAACCTTAGGGCTCAAAGGATAGTTAAAGATGATCTACACGTTGGTTATACATTGTACCAACTTTGATTCATCAATCATTATTGTTTCTCAGACAAATGTGACTTATTGGGCCTGGTCATAATACCCTGCTTTTCTTTCTGTTTTCAGCATTGGCTGTAAGATTGTACACCTTAAACAGGGGCTTGGTAGAACAATGGAGCTTATCTTATGGGAGTCCCAGTGGAACCCTATCTGTAGTGATAATAGGAAAAGAGTACAGGGAAACTTAGATGTATTGAATGACTACTATGGTTCCACAATTTTCCAGTGACTTTACATTATAATTTATACTACTTGGAGATGCTAATTTTTGAGTGATTACAATGTGACAGACACCTTACACTCATTATCCCATATAGTCTTCACAGAAACTACAGGGTAGTCATTATTCTTATGATGACCAGTTTATAGATGAAGAAACTGAAGCTCAAAATGGAACTTTTCTGGTCTAAGGTCATTTGATCAGTTAGTAAGCAGAACCTGACTTTATTTTTTTATTATTATTTTTTAATAATAAATTTTTTTTATTATATTATGTTAGTCACCATACAGTACATCCCTGGTTTTTGATGTAAAGTTTGATGATTCATTAGTTGCGTATAACACCCATATATATAACTCCATGCAATATGTGCCTTCCTTACTACCCATCACCAGCCTATCCCATTCCCACACCCCCCTCCCCTCTGAAGCCCTCAGTTTGTTTCTCAGAGTCCATAGTCTCTCATGGTTCATTCCGCCTTCTGTTTAACCCCACCTTCCTTCTTCCCTTCCTTCTCCTATCGATCTACCTACTTCTTATGTTCCATAAATGACTGAAACCATATGATAATTACCTTTCTCTGCTTGACTTATTTCACTTAGCATTATCTCCTCCAGTGCCATCCATGTTGCAGCAAATGTTGAGAATTCGTTCTTTCTGATAGCTGAGTAATATTCCATTGTATATATGGACCACATCTTTTTAACCCAGTCATCTGTTGAAGGGCATCTCAGCTCCTTCCACGATTTAGCTATTGTGGACAGTGCTGCTATGAACATTGGGGTGCATATGGCCCTTCTCTTCACTACGTCTGTATCTTTGGGGTAAATACCCAGTAGCACAATTGCTGGATCATAGGGTAGCTCAATTTTTAACTTTTTAAGGGACCTCCACACTGTTTTCCAGAGTGGCTGTACCAACTTGCATTCCCACCAACAATGTAGGAGGGATCCCCTTTCTCCACATCCTCTCCAACAATTGTTTCTTGCCTTATCAATTTTTGCCATTCTAACTGGTGTAAGGTGGTATCTTAGTGTGGTTTTGATTTGAATTTCCCTGATGGCTAATGATTTTGAACAATTTTTCATGTGTCTGTTAGCCATTTGTATGTCTTCATTGGAAAAGTGTCTTTTCATATCTTCTGCCCATTTTATGATTTGTTTATTTGTTTCTTGTTTATTGAGTTTGAGAAGTTCTTTGTAGATATTGGATACCAGTCTTTTATCTGTAGTGTCATTTGCAAATATATTCTTCCATTCCGTGGGCTGCCTCTTAGTTTTTTTGACTGTTTCCTTGGCTGTGCAGAAGCTTTTTATCTTGCAGTTCTTCATCAGAACCTGACTTTAATCTCAGGTTTGTTTGCTTTTTGTTGATGCATGCATTTTCCCCTATAACACTGGATTTTTGGCCTTAGTGCAGCCCCCAGGAGTGCTTTACAGAACAAGGCCTGTTGAGAGAAGAATTATAGTTGAGTTCTCTTTTTTTTTTTTTTAAAGATCTTATTTATTTGACAGAGATAGAGACAGCCAGCGAGAGAGGGAACACAAACAGGGGGAGTGGGAGAGGAAGAAGCAGGCTCATAGCAGAGGAGCCTGACGTGGGGCTCGATCCCAGAACGCCGGGATCACACCCTGAGTCGAAGGCAGACGCTTAACCGCTGTGCCACCCAGGCGCCCCTATAGTTGAGTTCTCTTAACTTCAGTCAATACTGATGTTGTGGAAAGGGAAGAGATATGTAGATAGCAATTCCCATTACATGGGAAGGAAACGGAAATATAATTTGGGGATCCCATAGTTACAAAATTCTCAAAGAGGGAAACCAGCACACTGAGACCAAACTCAGCCAGCCAAATACATTTTTCATTTGGTTGAACCACAGTTTTTGTAGCTGTCTCTGTGAATGAACCTGAGCTTCCTCCAAGGTCTTTCTGCTGCTTCATAGCCACCTGGGATAAAATGTGGTCTGAAGCTTGGTCTTATTGAAGTATAATTCTTAAGGATCCTGAAATAATGTAGAGAAAAATGAAAGTCATTCAACTTACAGAATCTTAGGACACAATTCCTTATTTTTTTTATTGTGGTATAATATACATAAGATTTACAATTTATAATTTAAGGGCATTTTGTATATTTACAATAATGTTTAACAATTACAACTATCCATTTCCAGAAATTCACTATCCTAAAAATAAGCTCTGTACCCATTAAATAATAACTTCCCACTTTCTCTCCCCCAGCCCTGGTAACCTCCATTCTATTTTCACTGTCTATGAATTTTCATATCCTAGGTACTCATATTAGGGGAACTCTAAAATATTTGTCCATTTGTGTCTGGCTTATTTCCCCACGGATAATATTTTCAAGGTTCATCCATGTTGAATATGTTTCAGAATTACCTTCTTTTCTAAGGTTGAATAATATTCCATTGTATGGTATATACCACATTTTGTTTACCAATTCATTTGTTGATGGAAATTTTAGTTGTTTCTACTTTTTGCCTTTTGTGAAAATTGCTGCTAAGAACATTGCTGTTCAAGTTTATGAAGACATCCTTCTTATTCTTTGGGGGTACATATCTAAAATAGAACTGTAGAATCTATATAGTAATTTTATGTTTGAATTTTTGAGGAACTTTCATACTGTTTTTGACAGTGTTTACCCCATTTTACATTCTTATAAGCAAGGCACAAGTGTTTCAATTTCTTCAAATGCTACCAACATGTCTTACTTTGTTTTTTTAATTTTATTTTATAATAGCCACTGAAGTGTGTATAAAGTGGTACCTGATTGTGGTTTTAAATTGCATTTCTGTAGTAACTAGTGAAGTTGAGTAATTTTTATGTGCTTATTAGCTACTTGTATATCTTCTTAGGAGAATTGTTGATTCCAATTTGTTGCCTATGTATGAATTAAGTTGTTTGGGTTTTTGTTGTTTTTTATTTTTTGAGTCCTTTATGTTTTCTGGATATTAATCCCTTATGAGATACATGATTTGCAAATATTTACTCCCAGTCTGCAGGTTGTTTTTTCACTGTGTTGAAGTGAAACAATGTGATGTAACAATTTTTTAAAAATTTGATGAAGTCCAATTTTTACAATTTTTTCTTTTGTTCCTTTTGTGTTTAGTGTTGTATGCAAGAGATCCTTTGCCAAATCCAATGGCATAAAGATTTTACCCTACATTTTCCACTCAGAATTTGAGTTTTAGTTCTTATGTTTAGACATTTCATCTGAGTTAATTTTTATGCATTAGAAAAGTTAACAGTCCAAATTCTTTTTTTTTTAATGTAGATATCCACCACCCAAACACCATTTATGGAAAATACTCTCCTTTCTCCATTGAATAGTCTTGGTTGCCTTGCTGAAAACCAACTGACTATATATAAAAGGAGTTATATTTGAGCTCTCTCTTCTGTTTTATAGTTCTTTTTTAATTGTTATTATGATATGTTAGTCACCATACAGTACATCATTAGCTTTTGATATAGTGTTCCATGATTCGTCGTTCTATTGTTCTATATGTCTGGTCTTGTGCCATAACCACACTGTTTTATTACTCTAGCTTTTCTGTAAGGTTTGAAATCAGGAAATGTGAGTTCTCCAACTTTCTTCTTCTTTTTCAAAAGTGTTTGGTATTTTTGCGATCTCTTGAGATTCCAATATGAATTTTAAGATGAATTTTCTATTTCGAAAAAATGCAATTGTGATTTTGATTGTGATTCTATTAAATCTATAGACCACTTTGGGTACTTCAGTCATCTTAACAACAATAAGTATTCCAATTTATTAATACAGGGTGTATTTCCATTTATTAATGTCTTCTTTAATGTTTGGTAGTTTTTAGTGCACAAATCTTTGCTTCCTTGATGAAATTTATTTCTAAGTATTTTATTATTTTTAAGTTATTCTATGTGGATTTTTTTCTTAATTTCCTTTTAAGATTGTTCATGTTAGTAAACAGAAATGCAACTGACTTTTGTTAGTTGATTTTTTCCCCTGCACTTGGTAAATTCATGTATTACCTCTAACAGTTTGTGTGTGTGTGTGTGTGTGTGTGTGTGTGTGTGTGTGTGTGTGTGATATTTAGGGTTTTTATATATAACATCAATTCATCTATGAGCAATTTGGATGCCTTTTATTTCTTTTACTTGCCTAATTTTTCTGGATAGCATTTGCAGTAATATGCTGAATAAAAGTGGCTAAAGAGGGCATCTTTGCTTTGTCACTGATCTTAGAGGAAAAACATCCAGTCCTTCACCATTGAGTATAATGTTAGCTGTAGGCTTTTTATATATGACCTTCATCACAATAAGGTTTCTTCTAGTCCTAGTTTTTTTTGGGGGGGGGTATCTTGAAAGAGTATTTAATTTTATCAAATGCATTTTCTTTTTTTTAAAGATTTTATGTATTTATTTGAGAGAGAGAGAGAGAGCACAAGCAGGAGGAGCAGCAGGCGGAGGGAGAAGCAGGGTCCCTGGTGAGCAGCGAGCCCAAAGTGAGGCTTGATCCCAAGACCTGGGACCATGACCTGAGCCAAAGACTCACTTAACTGAGTCACCCAGGTGCCCTCAAATGCATTTTCTGCATTAATCGAAATGATGAATTTTCCCCCTTCATTCTATTAAAGTGGGTGCATTACATTATTTGACATTTGCACATTGAAACATTCTTACAATCCAGGAATGAATCCCAGTTGGTCATGGCATAGAATCTTTTTCATGTAATGCCAAATTTGTTTTGCTAGTATTTTGTTGAGGATTTTTGCATCACTGTTAATAAGACATATTAGGTTTTGTTTTTGTTTTTTTTTTCCTTGTAGTATCTTTGTTTGGCTTTGATATCAGGGTAATGCTGGCCTCATAAAATGAGTTTGGAGTGTTCTCTTCATTTTTTTTTGAGAGTTTGAAGAGAACTGGCATTAATTCATTAAATAGTTGATAGAATTCACCAGCAAAGCCATTTGGTCTTGGGCATTTGCTGTTGAGAAGTTTCTTTCTTTTTTTTAATGATTTTTTATTATATTATGTTAGTCACCATACAGTACATCCCCGGTTTCCGATGTAAGGCTCGATGATTCATTAGTTGTGTATAACACCCAGTGCACCATGCAATACGTGCCCTCCTTACTACCCATCACTGGTCTATCCCATTCCCCCACCCCCCTCCCCTCTGAGGCCCTCAGTTTGTTTCTCATAGTCCATAGTCTCTCATGTTTCATTCCCCCTTCTGATTACTCCCCCTTTTCTTTATCCCTTTCTTCCCCTACTGATCATCCTAGTTCTTATGTTCCATAGATGAGAGAAATCATATGATAGTTGTCTTTCTCTGCTTGACTTCACTTAGCATTATCTCCTCCAGTGCCGTCCATGTTGTAGCAAATGTTGAGAACTCGTTCTTTCTGATAGCTGAGTAATATTCCATTGTATATATGGAGCACAACTTCTTAATCCAGTCATCTGTTGAAGGGCATCTCGGCTCCTTCCACGATTTAGCTATTGTGGACATTGCTGCTATGAACATTGGGGTGCATATGGCCCTTCTCTTTACTACGTCTGTATCTTTGGGGTAAACACCCAGTAGTGCAATGGCTGGATCAGAGGGTAGCTCAATTTTTAACTTTTTAAGCGACCTCCACACTGTTTTCCAGAGTGGCTGTACCAACTTGCATTCCCACCAACAATGTAGGAGGGATCCCCTTTCTCCACATCCTCTCCAACAATTGTTGTTTCTTGCCTTGTCTATTTTTGCCATTCTAACTGGCGTAAGGTGGTATCTCAGTGGGGTTTTGATTTGAATTTCCTTGATGGCTAATGATTTTGAACACTTTTTTCATGTGTCTGTTAGCCATTTGTATGTCTTCATTGGAAAAGTGTCTGTTCATATCTTCTGCCCATTTTTTGATTTGTTTATTTGTTTCTCGTGTACTGAGTTTGAGAAGTTCTTTGTAGATCTTGGATACCAGTCCTTTATCTGTAGTGTCATTTGCAAATATCTTCTCCCATTCCGTGGGCTGCCTCTTAGTTTTTCTGACTGTTTCCTTGGCTGTGCAGAAACTTTTAATCTTGATGAAGTCCCATCAATTCATTTTATCTTTTGTTTCTCTTGCCTTTGGGGATGTATCATGAAAAAGGTTGCTTTGGCCGATGTCGTAGAGGTTGCTGCCTATGTTCTCCTCTAGAATTTTGATGGATTCCTGTCTCACATCGAGGTCTTTCATCCATTTGGAGTTTATTTTTGTGTATGGTGTGAGATAGTGGTCAAGTTTCATTCTTTTGCATGTAGCATGATACTCTATATGGAAAACCCAAAAGAAGCCACTCCCAAACTATTAGAAGTTATAGAGCAATTCAGTAACGTGGCGGGATACAAAATCAATGCTCAGAAATCAGTTGCATTTCTATACACGAATAACGAGACCAAAGAAAGAGAAATTAGGGAATCCATCCCATTTACAATACCACCAAAAACCATACGTTACCTTGGAATTAACTTAACCAGAGACGTAAAGGACCTATATTCTAGAAACTATAAATCACTCTTGAAAGACATTGAGGAAGACATAAAAAGATGGAAAGATATTCCATGCTCATGGATCGGAAGAATTAACATAGTTAAAATGTCCATGCTACCCAGAGCAATCTACACTTTCAATGCTATCCCAATCAAAATACCGAGGACATTTTTCAATGAACTGGAACAAATAGTCCTTAAATTTGTATGGAACCAGAAAAGGCCCCGAATCTCCAAGGAACTGTTGAAAAGGAAAAACAAAGCTGGGGGCATCACAATGCCGGATTTCAAGCTGTACTACAAAGCTGTGATCCCAAAGACAGCATGGTACTGGCACAAAAACAGACACATAGACCAATCGAACAGAATAAGAACCCAGAAATGGACCCTCGGCTCTTTGGGCAACTAATATTTGATAAAGCAGGAAAAAACATCCGGTGGGAAAAAGACAGTCTCTTCAATAAATGGTGCTGGGAAAATTGGACAGCTACATGCAAAAGAGAAGTTTCTGATTAATGATTCAACCTTCTTACTAGTTATAGTTCAATTCTGATCTTCTATTTCTTCATAATTCAGTGTTGGTAGATTGTGTGTTTCTAGGAATTTGTTCATTTCAACTAGGTCATCCAGTTGGTGTTCAGTCGTTCATAGCATTCTATCATAACCCTTTTTATTTCTGTACTATCAGTAGTAATGTTCTCAGTTTCATTTCTGATTTGAATATTTTGAGATTTCCTTTTTTTCTTCGTCAATCTAGCTAAATTTTAATTTTGTTGATATTTTAAAATAAAACACATTTAGTTTCATTGATTTTCTGTATTGTTTTCTATTCTCAGTTTTCTTTCTCTTCACTCTTATTTTTTTAAAAATTTAAAAATATTAAATTATTTATTTGAGAGAGAGAGGGAGGGAGCGAGAGAGAGAGGGAGAGAGAGAGAGAGAGCACAAGTGAGGAGGGGCAGTAGGGGAGAGAGGAAGAATCAGAAGCAGACTCCATACTGAGCGTAGAGCCTGATGCCTGCTCTAAGACCACAAGACCATGACCTGAGCTGAAACCAAGAGTTGGACACTTAACCGACTGAGACACCCAGGTTCCCTTTTATTATTTCCTTTCTTCTGATAGTTTTGGGTTTAGTTGCTGTTCTTTATCTAGTTCCTTAATATGCAAAGTTTGGTATTGATTTGAGATCATTTTACATTTTTAAAGTATATGTTTGCAACTATAAATTAACCCTTGGAACTGCTTATGCTGCACCCCATAAGTTTTGGGATGTTGTGGTTTCATTTTGATTTGTCTCAAGATATTTTTAAATTTCCCTTTCATTCTTAATCTCATTTGTTTCTAAGTGTACAATTTAATTTCCAAAAATTTGTGAATTTTCCAGTATTCCTTCTGTCATCTATTTTTAGCTTTAATTCCTTATGATCAGAGAAGATGCTTTGCATAATTTTAATCTTTTAAAATTAGTTAAGACTTGCTTTGTGGCCTACATATTGTTTATCCTGATGAATGTTCTATGTATACTCTAGAAAAATGTGTATTCTTTTTTTTAAATAATTTTTTTTGTTATATTAGTCACCATACAGTACATCCCCAGTTTTTGATGCAATGTTTCATGATTCATTACTTGCATATAACACCCACTGCACCATGCAATATGTGCCCTCCTTAATACCAATCACTGGCCTATCCCAATCCCCCACCTCCTTCCCCTTTGAAGCCCTCCGTTTGTTTCCCAGTGTCCATAGTCTCTCATGGTTCATTCCACCTTCTGTTTAACCCCCTTCCTTCTTCCCTTCCTTCTCCTACCGATCTTCCTGCTATTCTTATGTTCCATAAATGAGTGAAACCTTATGATAATTGTCTTTCTCTGCTTGACTTATTTCATTAGCATAATCTCCTTCAGTCCTGTCCATGTTGCTGCAAATGTTGGCTAATCGTTCTTTCTGATGGCTGAGTAATATTCCATTGTATATATGGACCACATCTTCTTAATCCAGTCATCTGTTAAAGGGCATCTCGGTTCCTTCCACGATTTAGCTATTGTGGACAATGATACTGTGAACATTGGGGTGCATATGGCTCTTCTCTTCACTACGTCTGTATCTTTAGGGTAAATACCCAGTAGCACAATTGCTGGATCAAAGGGGAGCTCAATTATTTAACTTTTTAAGGGACCTCCACACTGTTTTCCAGAGTGGCTGTACCAACTTGCATTCCTACCAACAATGTAGGAGGGATCCCCTTTCTGCACATCCTCTCCAACATTTGTTGTTTCCTACCTTGTCAATATTTGCCATTCCACCTGGTGTAAGGTGGTATCTCAAGGTGGTTTTGATTTGAATTGCCCTGATGGCTAATGATTTTGAACAATTTTTCATGTGTCTGTTAGCCATTTGTATGTCTTCATTGGAAAAGTGTCTGTTTATATCTTCTGCCCATTTTTTGATTTGTTTATTTGTTTCACGTGTATTGAGTTTGAGAAGTACTTTGTAGATCTTCGATACTAGTCTTTTATCTGTAATGTCATTTGCAAATATCTTGTCCAATTTTGAGGGCTGCCTCTTAGTTTTTTTGACTGTTTCCTTGGCTGTGCAGAAGATTTGATCTTGATGAAGTCCCACAAGTTCATTTTTTCTTTTGTTTCGCTTGCCTTTGGAGATGTGTCACAAAAAAAGTTGTCGTGGCTGATATCAAAGAGGTTGCAGCCTATGTTCTCCTCTAGGATTTTGATGGATTCCTATCTCACATCGAGGTATTTTGTCCATTTGGAGTTTATCTTTGTGTGTGGTGTGAGAAAGTGATCAAATTTCATTCTTTTGCATATAGCTCTCAAATGATCTGAGCAACATTTATTGAAGAGACTGTGTTTTTTCCACTGGATGTTTTTTCCTCCTTTGTCAAATATTAGTTGGCCAAAGAGCTGAGGCTCCATTTCTGGGTTCTCTATCCTGTTCTATTGGTCTATGTGTCTGTTTTTGTGCCAGTACCATGTTGTCTTTGTGATCACAGCTTTGTAGTATAGCTTGAAATCTGGCAACGTGATGCCCCCAGCTTTGTTTTTCTTTTTCAACAATTCCTCGGCGATTTGGGGTCTTTTCTAGTTCCACACAAATTTAAGGGCTGTTTGTTCCAGCTCTTTGAAAAATGTCATTGGTATTTTGCTCGGGATGGCATTGAAAGTGTAGATTGCTCTGGGTAGCATAGACATTTTACCTCTGTTTATTCTTCCGATCCATGAGCATGGAATATTTTTCCATCTTTTTATGTCTTCCTCAATGTCTTTCAAGAGTGATTTGTAGTTTCTAGAATGTAGATCCTTTATGTCTCCGGTTAAGTTCATTCCAAGGTAACCTATGATTTTTGGTGCTATTGTAAATGGGATGGATTCCCTAATTTCTCTTTCTTCAGTCTCATTGTTTGTGTATAGAAATGCAACTGATTTCTGAGCATTGATTTTGTATCACGCCACATTACTGAATTGCTCTATAACTTCTAGTAGTTTGGGGGTGGATTCTTTTGGGTTTTCCGTATAGAGCATCATGTCATCTGTGAAGAGAGACAGTTTGACTTCCTCTTTACCAATTTGGATACCTTTTACCCCTTTTTGTTGTCCGATTGCTGTTGCAAGGACTTCTAGTATCATGCTGAAAAATAATGGCGAGAGTGGGCATTCTTGTCATGTTCCTGATCTTAAGCGAAAGGTTTCCAGCTTTTCTCCGTTGAAAATGATATTCGCTGTAGGCTTTTCATAGATGGTTTTTATGAGATTGAGGAATGTACCCTCTATCCCTACACTCTGAAGGGTTTTAATCAGGAAAGGATGTTGTATTTTGTCAAATGCTTTTTCTGCATCTATTGAGAGGATCATATGGTTCTTGACTCTTTTCTTGTTGATATGATCTATAACACTGATCAATTTGCTAATGTTGAACCACCCTTGAGTCCCAGGAATGAATTCCACTTGGTCTTGATGGATAATCCCTTTAATGTACATTTGGATCCTATTAGCTAGAATCTTCTTGAGAATTTTGGCGTCCATATTCATCAGGGATATCAGTCTGTAATTCTCCTTTTTGCTGAGGTCTTTGCCTGGTTTGGGAATCAAGATAATACTGGCCTCATAGAATGAGTTTGACAGTTTTCCCTCTGTTTCTATTTTTTGAACAGCTTCAGGAGAATAGGTATTATTTCTTCTTTGAATGTTTGGTAGAATTCCCCGGGGAACCCGTCAGGCCCTGGACTCTTGTTTTTGGGAAGGTTTTTGATCACTGCTTCAATCTCTTCTTAATTAATTGGTCTGTTTAAATAATCAATTTCTTCCTGTTTCAGTCTTAGTATCTTATAGGTTTCCAGGAAGGCATCCATTTCTTCCAGGTTGTTTAATTTATCATCACAAAACTGTTGATAGAAGTTGCTAATGATCCTTCCTATTTCATTGCTGTTGGTTGTTATCTCTCCCCTTTCATTCATAATTTTATTAATTTGGGTCCTTTCTCTATTCTTTTGAATAAGGCTGGCCAGTGGCTTATCGATCTTATTTATTCTTTAAACGAACCAGCTTCTAGTTCTGTTGATCTGCTTTACTCTGCTCCTGGTTTCTAATTCATTGATCTCTGCTCTAGTCTTGATCACCTACCTTCCCGTGCAAGGCTTAGGCCTGTTCTTCTGTTTCTGTTCCAGCTTCTTGAGGTGAGAATATAAAAACTGCATTTTAGATGTTTCTATTCTTCTGAGTGAGGCTTGGATGGCTATGTATTTTTCCCTTATGACCGCCTTTGCAGTGTCCCATAGGTTTTGGACTGATGTGTTTTCATTTTCATTGGTCTCCAAAAATTGTTTAAACTGATATTTAATTTCCTGGTTTACCCAGTCATTCTTGAGCAGGATGGTTCTTAGTTTCCAAGTGTTTGAGTTTCTTCCAAATTTTTCCTTGTGATTGAGTTCCAATTTCAAAGCATTGTGGTCTGAGAATATGCAGGGGAAAATTTCAATCTCTTGGTATCGGTTGAGACCTGATTTTTGACCCAGTATATGGTCTATTCTGGAGAACATTCCATGTGCATTCAAAAAGAATGAGTATTCTGTTGTTCTGGGGTGTAGTGTTCTATATATATCTATGAGGTCCATCTGGTCCAGTATGTCATTCAAAGCTCTTGTTTCTTTGTTGATTTTCTGCTTAGGTGATCTGTGTATTGCTGAGAGTGGTGTGTTGAGCTCCCCTACTATTAATGTATTATTATCTATATGTCTCTTTATTCTGGTTAAGAGTTGGCTTATGTATCTAGCTGCTCCCCTGTTGGGGGCATATGATATTTATAATTGTCATATCCACTTGTTGGATACATCCTTTAAGAATAATATAGGGTCCTTCTTTATCTCTAACTACAGTCTTTAATTTAAAATCTAATCTGTCTAATATGAGAATTGCTACCCCAGCTTTCTTTTGAGGTCTAGTGGCATGAAAATGGTTTCCCATCCCTTCACTTTCAGTCTGGATGTATGTTTAGGTACAAAATGAGTCTCTTGTAGACAGCAAATGGATGGGACATGTCTTTTTATCCAATCTGCAACCCTGTGTCGTTTTATGGGAGCATTTAGGCCATTCACACGGAGACTGATTATTGAGAAATATGATTTTAATGATGTCGTGTTTCCTGTAAAGTCTTTGTTTCTATAAATTGTAACTTTCTGTTCTGTATCACTCTTGGGGCCTTTTTACTTTTATAGAACCCCCCTTAATATCTCCTGTAGGGCTGGTTTGGTGGTTACGAGTTCCTTTAGTTTCTGCCGATCCTGGAAGGTCCGTATCTCTCCATCAATTCTGAATGACAGCCATGCTGGATAAAGGACCCTTGGCTGCATGTTCTTCTCAGATAGAGCTTTGAAAATACCCTGCCAACCCTTTCTAGCCTGCCAGGTCTCTGTAGACAGGTCTGACATTATTCTGATATTTTTCCCTCTGTACGTAAGGATTTTCTTCCCCCTGGCCTCGTTCAATACTGTATCCTTGGATCTAATATTTGCGAATTGCACTATGACGTGACATGGTGTAGGTCTGTTCTCATTGACCTTGGGAGGGGTCCTCTCTGCTTCTTGGACACAAATGCTTTTTTCCTTTGCCAGTTTAGGGAAGTTCTCAGATACAATTTGTTCAAATATCTCTTCTAGACCTCTCTCTTTCTCCACCCCCTCGGGGATGCCAATGATTCTGACATTGGAATGTTTCATTGAGTCAGTAATCTCCCGTAACCTGCATTCTTGAGATTGGATTTTTTTGAGGCAAGTTTCTGTTTTTTCTGTTCTACCATTCCATCCTCCAATTCACTAATTCGTTCTTTTGCCTCATTTACCCTGGCTGTCATAGTGTCTAGTTTAGACTGCATTTGATTCATAGCATTTTTAATTTCTGCCAGACTCACTCTCATTTCTGCCCTTAGAGATTTTATATTCTTGTTAATATTTTCATTAATAGTTTTTTCAAGCTTACACATCATCTTGACCATTGTTACCCTGAACTCCATTTCTGATAATTTGGTTATATCCATATCCATCAGTTCTGTGGCAGAGACCACAGACTCATTATCTTTTCGTTGCTGGGGGGGGGATTTCTCCTCCTCTTCATTCTGATGAGGAGAGGTTGTGGGGATGCCCAGAGCCCAAATTATTGAGCAGGACACAGACAGTGTGCACATGTTTTATAGGGACCTTAGGGATGTCGGCTTCTTGATTTTTCAGCCTGCCTTCTGGGGGAAGGGCCTGCAGCGCTGGCATTCAGGCAACTGTGTTTGGGTAGAGTCTCCCTGTGCCCTGCAATGGGGAATGGGGATGGGCACAATGTGAGCTGATATTTCCGGGCTTTTGTTCTCTGGCAGCTTTCCCTGGTGGTTTTCTGTGCCTCTTCTGAGAGTCAGAGCAGCAGTGGCCGTATCCTAGCCTCTGTCTCAGAAGAGAGATCACAGTCTGCTCTCCACTGAGCTCTCTTGGCTACTTTAACTCTGTTTCTGTTGGTGCTGCTAAGAACCCTGCAGCGTCCTGGGATGTGCGCCCCACGGCCTGTGTCCTAGCCCTCACTTCCAGGGCCTACGCATCTCTGTCCTTTGTGCTTCTAACACCTCCAGCTGCCCCCAGTTCCCCCGTGCGTGCTCCCAAGCTCCCTGTTTCAGTATGGTTCTCTTGCATTCTGGAGCACCGGTTTTCAGTCTGGTTGCACACACTCCCGAGCTCCCAGTTTCAGTCTAGTTGGAGTGTGTGCTCTGGAGCTCTGGTTTTCAGTTTGGACATGTGTGCACTCCCAAGCTCCCAGTTTTAGTCCAGTTCCAGTGAGGGCTCCGGAGCTTCAGTTTTCAGTTTGGTCGTGCGCATTCCCGGGCTCACGGTCTCAGTCTGCTGTCTCGCACGTGCCGGTCCTGGAGTCCAGCCTGCTCCCCAGTGCCGGTGGCTACTGCTTCCTGGCACCTGAGCGTGTTGGCTCCCTCCCCCTTCCGTTTATCTTCTGATATCTTTTCGCGGATTCACGGCTCCTCGTTTCATACCTCAATATTCAGTGCTGGAGATGTTCATTTGTAGAGATCAAGATGTATCATCCTGCATCTCAGGCTGATTCCTTGGGTTTTCAGGATGGTCTGGTAGATATCCAGCTCAACTCGGGAACAGTTGAGAAAGGGTCTCCTACTCCTCAACCATCTTTTATTCTCCTTCCAGAAAAATGTGTATTCTGCTGTTGGTGGTGGAGTGTTCTGTATGTCTCTTAGGTTTGTTTGATTTATAGTGTTGTCCAAGTCTTCTATTTTCTTACTAATCCTCTGTCTGATTTTTTATCCACTATTGAAAGTGAAGTATTGACATGTCCTACTATTATTGTAGAACAATTATTTGTTTTTCTATTTATATTTCTTTGCATATTGTTAGTGTTTGTTTCATATATTTTGTAGTGCTTACATTAGTGTATATATATAACCTCAATTGTATGTGATGAGTCACTTATTTCTTGGTATTTTCAAGATTTTCTCTGATTTTGCTTATCAGCAGTTTGCTTATAATAGATCTTTGTGTGGTTGACATTGATTTATACTACTTGGAGTTCATTGAGCATCTTGAACTTATACCTTCATGTTTTTCCTCAAATTTGGGAAATTTTCAGGCATTATTTCTCCAAATAATCCGTCTGCCCTCTTCTCTCTCTTTTCTGTGACTGCCACCATAATGTGTATTTTGGTCTGTTTGATGGTGTCCTACAAGTCTCTTAGACTCCTTTACCTTTTCTTCAATCTTTTATTCTTTGATCCTCTGATTTGATAAATTCAATTCTTTTTCAAGTTCACTGATTCTTTTCTTTCTTTTTCTTTCTTTCTTTCTTTCTTTCTTTCTTTCTTTCTTTCTTTCTTTTTAATTTTGCCTGCTCATATCTGCTGTTGAACTCCTCTAGTGAATATTTCACTTTAGTTATAATTTTCAGCACCAGAATTTCTGTTAAGTACCTTCTTATAATCTCTATTTTTCAATACTCTTATTTTACTCGTAGATGTTTTATTGATTTACTTTAGTATTTTTTAGTTTGACTATAGTTGATGCATAATGTTACATTAGCTTTAGGTATACAACATAGCTATTCAACAATTCTATACAAAATTCTATCCTCACCATAAGTGTAGCTACCATCTGTCACCATGCAATGCTATTACGATACAATTGTCTATATTCCCTATCTCGTAACTTTTATTTCTCTGAATTATTTATTCCATAACTGGAAGCCTGTATCTCCCACTCACGTTCACCCATTTTGTGCACTCCCTACCACCTCTTTCCCTTCTGGTAAATAATAGTTTGTTAGCTGTGTTTATAGATATGTTTCAGCTTTTCATTTGTTTGTTTGGTTTAGAGCTTTCACATATAAGTGAAATCATATGTTATTTGTCTTTCTCTGACTTATTTCACTTAGCATAATACCCTCTAGGTTTATCCATGTTGTTGCAAATGGCAAGATATCCTTTTTATGGCTGAATAGTATTCCATTGCTATTTTTTTCATGTAAGTGTTGGTAATCAGTATGCTTTCTTTGGAAAAAAATATCAGATCCACTGCCCATTTTTAATTGGATTATTTGTGTTTTAGTCTTGATTTCCTTTAGTTTTTTAACCTACATTTTTCCTTAGTTCCTCAAGTATATTTAAGATAATTGTTTTAAATAACATAATAAAAATTATTATAAAAAAATAAGGTTTTGTTTAGTAAATTCATTGTCTAGGCTCTCTTGCAAATGGTTTCTGTCCATTTATTTTGTTCCTCTGAATGTGCCGTGTTTTCCTTATTTCTTTATGTGTTTTGTATTTTTTGTTGAAAATTAGGCATTTTATTATATAATGATAAAACTGAAAATTAGATTCCCTCTCACCATTTGATTTTTTATTGTTTAACTCTCTATAGCCCATTTATTTTGAGACTTTTTGAAACTATTTTTTGCAAAAAAAATGTTTTTTTCTGTGTGTCTACTGACATCTCTGATATTTTAGCTCATATTCAGCTAGAATTTTGACAGATTTCCAAGGAAGTCATACTGATGGCCAATAGGTACTTTAAAAGTTATTCATCATTATCATCAGGGAATGCAAGCTGAAACCACAATGAGATAGTACCTCATACCTGTTAGAATGACTAAAATAAAGATGACAAGAAATAACAAGTGTTGGTGAGGATTTGGAGAAAAAGGAACCCTTGTGCACTGTTAGTGGGAATGTAAATTAGTACAACCACTGTAGAAAACAGTGTGGAGGGTGCTCTATTTTTAACTTCTTGAGGAACCTTCATACTACCCTACAACCCAGCAATTGCACTATGGGTATTCACCCCAAAGATACAGATGTAGTGAAAAGAAGGGGCACATTCACCCCAATGTTCATAGCAGCAATGTACACAATAGCCAAACTGTGGAAGGAGCCGAGATGTCCTTAAACAGATGAATGGATAAAGAAGATGTGGTTCATACATACAATGAAATATTACTGAGCCATCAGAAAACATGAATACCTACCATTTGCATCAACATGGATGGAACTGGAGGGTATTATGTTAAGTGAAATAAGTCAATCAGAGAAAGACAATTGTCCTATAGTTTCACTTATATGTGGAATATAAGGGCTAGTGCACAGGACCATGGGGGAGGGAGGGAAAACTGAATGGGAAGAAATCAGAAAGGAAGAGAAGCCACGAGAGACTCAACTCTGAGAAACAAACTGAAGGTTGTGAAAGGTGGGTCACAGGATGGGGTAACAGGGCGACTGGCATTAAGGAGGGCATGTGATCTGATGAGCACTGGGTGTTATATGCAACTAATGAATCATTGAACACTACATCAAAAACTAATGAGGTACTATATGTTGACTAATTGAATTTAAATACAAAAAAAAAGAAAGCAATATGGAGGTTCCTCAGAAAATTAAAAACAAAAATGCCATATGATCCAATAATTCCAAAGAAAATGAAAACACTATTTGAAAAGATACATGCTCCCCTATGTTTACTGAAGCATTATTTACAATACTCTAGGGTACTTTTTTCACTTAATAGTTCCCCTCAGAATTGTGTCAGTAAGACCTGCATATTTCAATCCCAGTTCAAAAGATATGCTATAGATAAAGATAGACTATATGCTTCAGAGAACATGTAGAAGTCATTTTTAAGCTTTTACCCAGTTGAAATATTTTAAATCCCTTCCCAGTTTCACCCTCTTGCCAGTTCAACCTACTCATTTATAATTTAAGTAGCATGATAATTATTAGGGAAATGGGAAAAGCAAGCCAGTTGACTAATGTAACTTTTGCTTCCAACTCCAAGGTGTTTCTTTTGGAGAGCTCCTTTTTAAAATCTTTTTGTGAATTCTTAACATCTTGTAGAATACAGCTTTTTTTCTATGAGAAGTGAGTTTTAGAAACATTCGGAACTTTTTGTGAGTGATTTGTTAGTAGCAGTATCACTTGAGAATAACCTGAGTCATCCCCAGCATTTTATTTTATTTAGGTGCTCAGTAATATTTGCAGAATAAATGAAAATAAATAGAAAGAGTTAGAAGAAATGCCATTCACCAGGGAAGCTAACCTTCCTACTCATCCTTTAATGCTCCATTCAAATCTCATATCCTTTGGAAAACTTTCCTTGTTCTCCAAGTTTAAAATGGATTTTCCCTATTTAAGTTCCGTTAGAACTTCCAACCATTCAACTAATACCTAGTAGCTACACTTGTGGTGAGCATAGCATTAGTAGATAGATAATTTGAATCACTATGCTGTATACCTGAAGCTAATGTAACCTTGTGTGTCAACTATACTTAAATTAAAAAAAAAAAAAGGAAAGGGGTTAGAAATTTCCCACAAAAAAGTCCGTAATTAGCAAAGTATGTAATTCCAAAACAGATCTTTTAATATGTAAATGTTCCTGTTATAATTAAAACTTTTATGAATATATATATAAACTCATTTATATATTTTATAAAATTATAAATGAATTTGTATGTATAAATTCATAGAAGTTTTACCCATATATATGTGTGTGTATTTTTTTTTACCAATTTTAACCTACCAATTTTGATTATATATATATATATATGTGTGTGTTTGTGTGTGTATTTTTTTTTTACCAATTTTAACCTACAAACCAATTAGTCCCTGCTTAAATAAACAAGGGCAGACTAACACTTATTTTAATGCTCTTGAAGCTTGCAGAGAAATTTTATATAATTCAAATTTGACTCTTACACTCCTATGAGATAAGAAAAGCAGGTATTAATTCCATCTCAGAAGCGAGGAAATTCAGGCTTGGTCTGACAGAACCAGTATTGCATTCCAGGTCTTCTACCCTTATATTGTTTGCCACACTGTTACAGAAAACAATGGATACAAGTACTCATCATCTAATGTTTCTAGTGGAAAATTAAGAATTTAGAGATTAAACCTTATATAAGGTGCTTGAAAAAGAACAAACAAAACCCCAAACTAGCAGAAAGAAAGACATAATATTAGATCATTTTTCTAGATATATCTCCTGAGGCAAAGGTACCAGAAGCAAAAATAAACTACTGGGACTACATAAAAATAAAAAGCTTCTGCACAGTGAAGGAAACAACCAACAAAACTAAAAGGCTATCTACAGAATGGGAGAAGATATTTGCAAATGACAGATCTGATAAAGACTTAGTATCCAAAATGTATAAAAAACAGATAAACACCTATAAAATGAATAATCCAGTAAAAATGGTAAGAAGATATAAACAGATATTTCTCTAAAGAAGACATCCAGATGGTCAATAGACATATGAGAAGGTATGTGATGTACACACACACACACACACACACACACACACACACACACACTGAAATATTATTTAGCCATGAAAAAGAATAAAATCTTGCCATTTGTAACAAAATAGATCTAGAGAGTATAATGCTAAGTGAAAAAAGTCAGTCAAAGACAAGCACCATACAATTTCACTCATATGTGGAATTTTTTTTCTTGTATTCACTTGTTTGTTTGCTTGTTTGTTATTATTATGTTCAGTTAGTCAACATATAGTATATCATTAGTTTTTGATGTAGTGTTCAGTGATTCATTAGTTGTGTATAACACCCAGTGCTCATCACAACATGTGCCCTCTTTAATACCCATCACCTGGCTACCCCACCACCCACCCACCTCCCTTCTGAAACCCTCAGTTTGTCTCCTGTAGTTTGTAGTGAAATTTAAGAAACAAAACAAATGAACAAAGGAAAAAAAGGACAAACAAAAACAGACTCTTAACTATAGAGAACAAACTTACGGTTACTAGAGAGTAGGTGGGTGAAATAGGTGATGGGGATGAAAGAGTTTCCTTATCATTATGAGCACTGAGCAATGTATAGAAATGTTGAATCAGTATATTGTATACCTTAAAGTAATATATCACTGTATGTTAATATACTAGAATTAAAATTAAAAACTGAACAAAATTTTTAAAAATGTGTATTTAGAGATCAAGATAATTTCCAGGGACTTACTATATAAAATTTACTACATTTTCATTTGTAGTAAATGAAAAGGATGTCCACTAAATTTTACTTCAAATCCTTAACATAGCAAAAACAAATAATATGCCTAATAGCATCTTATTGAGAAATGAGCTTGAGTTTGGAAATCACATGGACTTGAGTTCAGTTCCCAGTTCTGTCAGTTTTGTCATCCCCAGTTCTAAGTGTGAATCCTTGACCAAGGACTTGTGCCTAAGTTTCACCATCTATAAAATGGTTATCCTTGTCTGTAGTGATCTCACAGTATTGTCATACGGAATAAAGTGTAGGTGTAGTGTAATGAAGGTGATAGTACCTAAAATAGTATCTGAATAATTAATTTCTTTTCTTTTTTTGATATTGACATGAACACCAGGAGTTTTTGAAGTGAGAGTAAAATAAATATAACATGCTGTTGTGTTTTACATTGCTACACATGGAAGGTATGCCATGTAGTTTCCCAGGCAGATTGTGTGGTAAGGAGCTCAGTGCTCCCACTGGTTTACTGTGTGTGGACTTAGTTCTTCCTGATAAGTCCTAGTAAATGGAAGCACAAAGCAATAAGGTAACACATGATAGTCACATAGCTTATAAATTACAGAACCGGGATTCAGTAGATCTTCTGATAGATATAGGCTAGGTATATATATAAGTATAGGCACAGGTATAAGATATAGGTGTAAGTGTGGCTTACTGCTTTTTCTATGGCAAACAATTCTAGTATAGTAACCAGCATGGCCAGATGGCAATATTAGAGAATCAAAGAATGTCAGAACAGTAAAGTATGTCACAGTTTCTTGAGTCCAGTTTCCTCATTGAAGTCTCAAGAAGGAACAGATACACAAGTGACCAAATAAGGATACCCATCCAGGGTTTGCAACCCAAAGTTTCAGGTCCTCTCCAATTGGATCCTCCTTAACACTGTGATATTAAATGGATGACAGTGTGGCTTGGGTATTATGGGAGAGAGGGAGTCTGACTTGGAGGCCCAAGGGAAGGTTTTCTTGTTGGTGCTCTCTAGAAACATTTTACTTTTACCAGTATGGCACACATGTGATTTCCAACAGGGGGACTGATTATAGTGACTTCACCCCAAAGTCTTACTCAGTCCATCTATGGCCTGCACCTCCACAGCCTGGTTTACTGTTAGAACTCATCAGTCCTGGGGTGCAGGTGGAGTAACTGCTGGATAAAATGTCCTGATGAGTGAGAAGCTCACCAATGTGGCTTCCTTGTCACCAGTGCTTAAATCAGCTACACAATCCCTTATCCATGATTTTTTTTTCTGTTGCTTGACACTAATGGGATGACTTTGAAAATGGGTTTGATATTAAGTAGTATTTGCTATCAATCTCATGCTGCTTACCAAAGATGTGGTCTCAGGCAAGTTAATCTCTCTGAGACCCAGCATCCTCTCTCTTCAAATGGGGATCATGATGATTTTCTTGAAAAGTCTTTGTGAGGATTAAATAAAAGAATGTAAGCAAAGCACTTGCCACAATATCAGGCACTTATTAAACACTTAATAAATGAAAGTTATTATTATTGTAATATTGTTATTACTAACTGGCACTGATGAACAAAGTTCTGTTTATAGCAAAATTTAATATGCTTTGTTTCATATTAAGGTTATAAACTTCACTTTTCACTAAGGATCAATGGAGAGAGAAACTTGGTGTCTTCATCATAATAATCCTATTATGTTGGAAGACTGTTACCAAGTCCCTCTCATCCTAGTCTTCCGGGTTGAATCTTAAAGCAATTCTAAGTTCTATTTTCCATTTCATTAAACCTCCTTATTGATGACAAGTTTAACAAAGGCAAATGGTACCTTTACAAGTCTTTTGGAATTCCCAGGCAAATGCCTCCCTCTGTGTCAACAGTCAGTTTTGTTGTGAGCTAAATAAAGAGGCATAACAGTTAGAACACCTAAAGCCATCAGTTCTCCTGCAAGAGATGTTGGCTTTTGATTTGCTAAGGTGAGGCTTTTTGTGCCACCAGGGTAGCACTTGGTACTGTGTGGGCTTGAGCCAATTATTTCACCTTTCTGAGCCTCAGTTTCCCTTATTTGGGTACAAGACACAGATGGCTCACTCAAATTGGATAATTGAGGAGAGTTTAGTGGAAGATCTATTTCCAAAGTTGTGGGTGGGATGAAGAGAAGGGACAAGGAATGGTGAAGTACTCTGCTGCTAGAACAGCTGGTTGATTTACCACTTCCAAGGGAAGGGGTAGAGCAGTTATCATAACAAAAAGAGGTAGGCATACAGAGAGAGAGAGAGAGCGCACCAGAGAAAGCCAGAGAGAAGCAATAGAAAAAGACAATCCTACCAGAGCTGTGGTCTTCTTAGAGGAATATAGTCACTGCCAACATGCAGCCTAGCAAGGAGGGAGCTGAAAAAATAAAGATCTTGTTCTCTCTCTTCTCCCACCCTTCTACTATTTTCTTCTATTAATGAACCTTAAAAGAGGCCAAAAGTCAAGGGAGCTCAGTTGACCTAGATCATATGGGTCAGTCTTACAGACAACAGAGGAATATGAAGAAACGTAGAGTGAATCTGGATGGGTAAAGGGTGAATAGCTAGCATGAGAGCTAGCATTTCTTGAGACTATTTTGTGCCTAGAACTGTGTTGGGCCCTTCACTTCCATTATCTTACCTGATCTTCATGACAGCCTTGCAAGTTAGGGATTACTGCCCTTTCTTCATAGATGAGAAAACTGAACCTCAGAAATTAAAATTTCCTTACTGGATTGTTGCATAAATTAAATGAAATAACCTGTATATAGTGCCTCTGATTCTTAGATTCACATATGAGTCCCAAGTGTCCATCAGCTGATGAATGGATAAAGAAGATATGAGATATATATATATATATATATATGGAATTTTATTTTACAATGGAATATTTTATATTTTATTTATATATTTAAAATTATATTTTACAATGAAATATTACTCAGCCATCAAAAGGATGGAATCTTGCCGTTTGTAACAATATGGATGGAGCTAAAGAGTGTTATGCTAAGTGAAAAAAGTCAGTCAGAGAAACACAGATACTATACGATTTCACTCATATGTGGAATTTAAGAAACAAAACAAATGAGCAAAGGGAATAAAAAGAGAGAGAGAGAGAGGCAAACCAAGATATAATCATTTTAGGTTCCAGAAAAAGGGCTTCACATGATCTTTTTGCAGTAATTGTTTAAAAAACAGACATTTTAAAAGTTCTTTCTATGAAACTTTTAAATGTACACATATACACTCAATACTTTCAGTGACACTCCACTCTCATTACCTAAGCCTGGCCTCAACATTATTCTGTTTAGGTTTGACTATGAAAGTTTAGATGGAACTGGGCCAAGAGAATGAGACGAGTGTCCCAAATAATACATATGCAGAGAAATGGGGTGCTTGTCATTCACAGAGTGTCAAGGTAGAAAGAACCACACCTACTGAGGCTTGAATCCCTTCTACTGAACTACCTCCAGGCAATCAAATAGCCTTGGTTCCCTTATCACTTGAGGCCACTTCTGTATCAGAAGAACTGACTCTTCAGAGCTTTTTTCTTGAATTGAGCTGAAATTTCTCTCCCTATGGCTTCCACCTCCTGGTCTCAACTCTATGTCTTAGGGCCACATAGAACTTGTTTGCTGCTCTGCTCTGTGAAAGCCTTTCAGAGGTATGAAGACACAGGCCCAGCCCACTTTAGTCTTCTCTTCTCTAGGCTTATAATTAACCCTTCAGAAATAAAGGGAATCCAGATTCAGGCTCAACCCCAGGCCCAGACTGATACTTTGGCCTAGTTAGTATAAGCCTTTCCTACAACTATTACCTGGTAGTGCAGCCATTCCTTCTGAATTGTAACATTCAGTTTGTATGGAGTAATGGTGAAATACAGAAACTTCAGAGCCAATCAGACTAGAGTTGGAATCCAAGACTTGCCATTTACTAGCTAAGAGACTTTGAGCAAGTTGCTTCGGTTCTCTGAGTTTCAATTTCCACATCTATAAAATACACTGATGTTACCCACTTATGGCAGAGAATGTTGATTGTCCCCCAATATCTTCTCTGATTATAGTGGTAGAAATTTTATTTATTTATTTTTTATTTTTTAAACTTTTAAAAAGATTTTCTTTATTTGTCAGAGAGTAAGTGAGAAAGAGAGAGACAGAGCAAGCGCACAAACAGGGCGAGCAGCAGACAGAGGGAGAAGCAGGCTCCCCACTAAGCCCAAGTAGTAGAAATTTTAGTGGGTACATAGTCACTCAAATAAATTCTAGATTTTCTAGCCTCCCTTGGATGTGGGTGTGGCTATGTGACATCTGGCAAATGGATATGAACAGAAATGATGTAAGTGGTTTCTAGGTGGTGCCGTCTTCTGCTGGCTACAATACATATGTGATGGTGGCGACTGGTGAAGTTGCCTTAAATCGTGAGTAAAGAGCTTGCTCTACCAAGCACATGGCAAGTCATCTCCGCATTTCTGCATGTGTAAAATAGAGACACCGATGTTGACCTTTTAGAGATATTGAAATTTTTCAGTGAGAGAATGAACTTTAACATACTTTTGAAATAGTCAAGTAATGATTTTTATGGATGCAGTACAGCTCAAATACATGAAAAAAGCTTTGGATTTGAAGGATACCAACTTTTAATCTCAGCCTATTCACTTAGTTACTGTGTGATATCGTGAAGAATCTGTAACATTTCTCAGCCTCTGTTTCTTCAAATGTAAAATGGAGAAAATCACACTTCCTCTCCAAGATGTAGAGAGAATTAATTAACATAATATCTGTGAGGGTGCTGGGCACATAGTAGGTGTTCAATATACATTTTATCTTTCCCCCCTCTTTTTTTTAAAAAGATTTTGTTTGTTTATTTGACAGAGAGAGAGACAGCCAGCGAGAGAGGGAACACAAGCAAGGGGATTGGGAGAGGAAGAAGCAGGCTCCCAGAGGAGGAGCCTGTTGTGGGGCTCGATCCCAGAACTCCCTGAGCCGGAGGCAGATGCTTAAGGACTGTGCCACCCAGGCGCCCCTCCCCTTTTCTTTCATAGACATCTAGTGTATACAACCTAATCTGGGTGAAGACATCTGTGGACATCAGGAAGACAATTACATACTGGTGGAGAAGGGAGAAAGTTTGGAAGATGAACTGAATGCAAGCAGCCTATTCTGTTTTATTTTCTATCATTCCCCTTCAGCATTTTTTTTTGTTCTTTTTACCATGGTTTGAGCATCAAACTGGTATATAATTTCCTTAGTTATTTTGTGCCATTGTCACCTTTAGCAGTCTGCTGAAGCCTAACGACCGTTCTTAGAATAATATTTAAAGTGCTTAAAATAAAATATAGAGAATTGCAATGGAAATCACATGTTGGGAGTGAGAAAAAATGCAAGCAGAGGGACCAGTTAGGATACTGTGGTAGTAGACTGGAGAAGTGGCAGAGGAGATAGAGAGAAGCATTCAGACTCAGGTAGGGTTTGTGGTAAACATAACAGGGCAAATTTTTAGGTGGCAATAGGACAGAACTCTTATTTTGATACCTACTTTTTACTAAATCTATGAACAACCCTGTGAAGAAGATAATATCTAAACTGGAGAATTTTGAGCAGGTGAGTGATATACTCTAACTTAACATTGTTTAAAAGTCCTTTCACTTCCATTACCTCAACAGCCATAAAGATCTCTGCACTAGGAGAGGTGAGACTTTTGACCCCCTCATATTACAGATAGGGATACCTAAGACTCAAGCTCTAATCCTGATTTGTAACTCTGATCACTGATTCTAAATATAGGAACCACTTCAGCTGCTGTTGGAATTACCACTCAGTTCCCCAAGAGGTAGCTTCATTGTTGCAAATCTCTAGGATCCATGGGGTACTGAGATCACAGGCTAATAACCATTATTCCAGGGGCCAACTTAGAAAATATTTGGAAGCACCTGTGTTTAGCTTTTTTTCTAAGAATACAGGGTATAGCTGGGAGAAGACCTGCTTAACTTACCTGGGCTAGGACATGGAAACACATGTGAATGAGGAGATTATTTGTGTACCAGTGTTCTGCAAATCTCTACAGCTTCCAGAATTCCTTGTACCTTCCTCTCTCAGGGCATTAATCACACTATTTGGTTCTCTTCTGTTTCCTAGCCTGTCTTGCCCCACTGAAGGGTTAGCCCTCACACAGGACCTAACTCAGTAAATATTTGTTGAGGACATGCATAAAAATCTGTAAGAGAATCTTGAAATTTCACCTGACACTTCCACTTTGTAGAATATTATCTACACTATAATGATTTGGGTCATAAGAACTTTGTGAATTTAGCTATTGAGTTCTACCTCAATATTACAGCTGTTTCCTCAACTTTCCAACTCTGTAACAAACTGTTAGATATATTATTTTTCTACTAACTAACATTGTCTTGCTGAAGTAGCCTAGTTATGAGCTGTAATATAGCCTAAGCCAGTTCACTCTCCTCTTTTTCTTGCTTACCCCCATTAAAACAGTCATTAGCCTGTACTGTAATTGTCTATTTACTTGGCATTTTCCCACTCAAATTTATATTTCCCACTGCTCTCAAGAACAAAGACCATGGGGCACCTGGGTGGCTCAGTCATTAAGCGTCTGCCTTTAGCTCAGGGTGTGATCCCAGAGTCCTGGGATTGAGCCCCACATCGGGCTCCCTGCTCCACTGGGAGCCTGCTTCTTCTGCTCCCACTCTCCCTCCTTGTGTTCCCTCTCTCCCTGGCTGTCTCTCTCTCTGTGTCAAATAAATAAATAAAAGCTTTGGGGGAAAAAAAAGAACAAAGATCATGCCATTTGTATGCACATCTCCAGAGGCCCCATAGTCTGGAGCTGATGGAAAAAAAAAACACTTAGTGTTTTGGGTTGTTTTGTTTTTGTTTTTGTTTTTTTGCATACACTCCCACTCTGTTAAGATACAACTCTTAGCATTTATTTCTCTTTCATCCATTGTCTCCCACTTCCCCCCCCCCCACACTGACTCTTGGTCCTTTGACTTCACCTATGATTCAGTCTTCTCCATGCTAGACCAACATACTTTCTTCTTTTATTGCCAAATTTCCAAAAGAAACCCCAACTCGATGTGTCTATTTCCCATCACCTGTACTCTTCCTGTTATAGAACCTAGGTGTGAGCTCCACTAATCTAATGAATCATCATTCTTGAAGGTCGTATTTAAAGTCTTTTTCCCAAGTTCAGTGTCATATTTTGATCCTTTTTCTCTTCAAGTTCTTTGCAATATTTGACAGCGTGGATAACCCTTGTCCTTCATAATTTCTTCCCTTATAAAATGTAAAATTGTTACTAACTCTTAGCCACACAGCATAGTTGGTTATGAGGCCTAAATAAAAGCACATATATGCACAGGCTATGATATCACAGGTGCTGTTCCTTTAACACTTGTAAAGCCTGGGGCCAGAATACAAATCGAGATCTATATACCATATGGCTAAATATTTACAAGTGATTAATCAAGTTGACTGTTAACTAAAATGTTAGTCTCCTACTTTGACAAATGTATCTTTCTAACAATGTAGAATTCTCAGACTTGTGAGAGTTCCATGCCAAAATGTACTGGCATGTGGAAGAGCTCTACCCCAAACTTCAGTACATCCCTGTTGTCTTTCCATTATTGGCTCTGCTCTATACTGAGAGGGGACTAGCATGTGTATACATGGGCCCCTAGAATGTGGTCTGAAAATGGAGGTGGAGGCTCTTGATGGACATGCACCCTTGCCCTTGTAGACTCTTTACTCTGTGGGGAAGAGCACAACTAGAGGAGGGCTAGAATAAGGCTTCAAATAATGGGTGGTATTGCCTGGCCCTTTGTAGATATTCAGTAAATGACAGGTAATATGAATATGGTTATTTGCTACTTTGTGGTGAATTTATGATATACTGCAATGGTAAATTTTATTTTTAAAACCACTTTATTGAGGTGTGATTGACATGATCATTATATATATATATATATAATTATATGGAATATATATGGAATATATATATTAATAATTATATGGAATATATATCTTATATAATTATATGGAATATATATTATATATATTATATATATATAATGGAATTCAGCCACAAAAATAATGAAATCCTTTATCTTCTCTTGTAATGATAATATTTCCCTTTTTTCAATTTTTTTTATTATGTTCAGTTAGCCACTGTATAGTACATCATTAGCTTTTGATGTAGTGTTCAATGATTCATTAGTTGTGTTTAACACCCAGTGCTCATCACAACACGTGCCCTCCTTAATGCCCATCACTGGTCTATCTCATCCCCTACCCCCCTCTCCTCTGAAACTCTGTTTGTTTTCTGGGGTCCATAGTCTGTCATGGTTCATCTCCCTCTCTGATTTCTCCCCCTTCAGATTTCCCTCCCTTCCCCTATGGTCCTCCATGCTGTTCCTTATGTTCTACACATGAGTGAACCCATATGATAATTGTCTTTCTCTGCTTGACTTATTTCACTTAGCATAATCCCCTCCAGTTCCATCCATGTCGATGCAAAAGGTGGGTATTCATCCTTTCTGATGGTTGAATAATATTCCATTGTATATACCTGGATCTGCTTTTGTTGATTTCCTTGGGGGTATTCTATGTCTCCCGAATCTAGATATCTGTCTCTTTCCCTAGATTAGTGAAGTTTTAAGCTATTATTTCTTCAAATAAATTTTCTGCCTCCTTTCCTCTCTCTTCTTCTTCTGTGACTCCTGTAATGTAAATGTTATTACATTTGATGCAGTCACTGAGTTCCTGAGGTCTATTCTTGTTTTGCATAATTCTTTTTTTTTTATCTCTTTTGTTCAGCTTGATTAGTTTCCATTACTCTGACTTCTAGGTCATTAATTAATTCCTCTGGTTCTTCCAGTTTGCTTTTCATTCCATCCGGTTTGTTTCTCATTACATTTATTGAACACTTTATGCCTGCTATCTTATTCCTTATCTCTGTGTTAAGTATCTCACTCATGTTTTCCACTCTTTTCTCTGAGTACCTTTATGGTCATTACTTTAGATGATCTATCAGACATGTTAGTTATATATGCTTCACTTAGATCTCTGGCCATGGCCTTGTCCTGTTCCTTCACTTGGGGAAAATTCCTCAATCTTCTCATTTTCTCTAAGTCTCTGTGCCTGTTACTATGTATTAGGGAAGTCAGCTATGTCTCCTGTTCTTGAGGGTAATGACCTTATGAAGGTCCTATAGTGCCCTGCCATGTAGTGTTCCCTGTTCCCCAGGGTCTGTCATTTCAGGGAGTGTCTCCAGGAGGTGCTGCATGTGCTCTGCTATTGTGTCTTGGCTGCTTCATCCTTCAGGCTGGTTGTCTGAAGAGGTTCTTCTTGCCTTTTTTGGACAGTGTTTGGTCCCTGGCCTGAATGTGGTGCATTTTAACTAGTTGTGCTCTTGTCTGTTTGTGAATGAGACCTGTTGCCACTGTCCTTGGAACTGAGGCAATGCAAAAACTCCTGGGTTGGGAAACAGGCTGTGAGCTAGGGTTTGGGTTGGTCTTCTGGGGAAAGGGACCAATGGTGCTGGGACTAAAGCAAACATGACTAGGAAGGGCAGTTCTACCTGATTGTGGGGGGTGGGACTTGGTGTGAGCAAGTTAGGTAGTGACTGTGCGCGCTGAGCTGATTCCCAAAGTGACTCTGTGTTTATGCTGAATGGCAAGGGAGGTAAATGGTGCCTGCTAGTTCCTTGGTTCCTGGAGGGGTCTCTGGAACACACTCCAAAATGAGCAAATAACTCCCCCACTGTGTGTCCCAGTAGCTCTTCAGATTGCTATTTCTAGTCTGTATGTCTTCAGATTGTTTGCCCTGTCTTTTCTCCAAGAGCAGCCCAAATACCTGTAGGGTGTCCCTGAGCTAAGCCCACTGATCTTTAGAACTCTAGGTTTTAAGCCCTGCTGGTTGCAAGAAGTCCCAAGATTCAGCCACTCTCACTTTCCAAGCCAATTGCTGTGGGAACTCATTTTCTTCCTGTGCTCCCCTGTGTGGTAATCTGTCTCATGCCCTTCTCTGTGACCATAGCTACCCCCCACTGGAGCAACCATGATCTGTTTCTCTCCCAAGCCACTTTTCTGCATTTCCTACCTTCTTCGATATGGCCTCTTCTCTCCCTTTAGTTGTGGAGTTTTTTCTGCAAGTCTTCAGGTTGGTTTCTGGGGTATTTAGGATGATTTGATAGTTATCTAGTTGTATTCATGAGATGAGACAAGACTTGAGTCCTCCTACTCTGCCACCATTTCCCCCCCTCTTTCTGGCTTTGTGTTTTGATATCAAATGTTAACCTAGTAGGAAAGGTATTTCTCCTTTCCCGTTTTTTTTTATAATGATTTTTTATTATATTATGTTAGTCACCATACAGTACATCCCCGGTTTTCGATGTAAGGCTCGATGATTCATTAGTTCTGTATAACACCCAGTGCACCATGCAATATGTGCCCTCCTTACTACCCATCACCGGCCTATCCCATTCCCCCACCCCCCTCCCCTCTGTAGCCCTCAGTTTGTTTCTCATAGTCCATAGTCTCTCATGTTTCATTCCCCCTTCTGATTACCCCCCCTTTCTTTATCCCTTTCTTCCCCTACTGATCATTCTAGTTCTTATGTTCCATAGATGAGAGAAATCATATGATAGTTGTCTTTCTCTGCTTGACTTATTTCACTTAGCATTATCTCCTCCAGTGCCGTCCATGTTGTAGCAAATGTTGAGAACTCGTTCTTTCTGATTGCTGAGTAATATTCCATTGTATATATGGACCACAACTTCTTAATCCAGTCATCTGTTGCAGGGCATCTCGGCTCCTTCCACGATTTTGCTATTGTGGACATTGCTGCTATGAACATTGGGGTGCATATGGCCCTTCTCTTCACTACGTCTGTATCTTTGGGGTAAACACCCAGTAGTGCAATGGCTGGATCATAGGGTAGCTCAATTTTTAACTTTTTAAGGGACCTCCACACTGTTTTCCAGAGTGGCTGTACCAACTTGCATTCCCACCAACAATGTAGGAGGGATCCCCTTTCTCCACATCCTCTCCAACAATTGTTGTTTCTTGCCTTGTCTATTTTTGCCATTCTAACTGGCGTAAGGTGGTATCTCAGTGTGGTTTTGATTTGAATTTCCTTGATGGCTAATGATTTTGAACACTTTTTTCATGTGTCTGTTAGCCATTTGTATGTCTTCATTGGGAAAGTGTCTGTTCGTATCTTCTGCCCATTTTTTGATTTGTTTATTTGTTTCTTGTGTATTGAGTTTGAGAAGTTCTTTGTAGATCTTGGATACCAGTCCTTTATCTGTAGTGTCATTTGCAAATATCTTCTCCCATTCCGTGGGCTGCCTCTTAGTTTTTCTGACTGTTTCCTTGGCTGTGCAGAAACTTTTAATCTTGATGAAGTCCCATAAATTCATTTTATCTTTTGTTTCTCTTGCCTTTGGGGATGTATCATGAAAAAGGTTGCTTTGGCCGATGTCGTAGAGGTTGCTGCCTATGTTCTCCTCTAGAATTTTGATGGATTCCTGTCTCACATCGAGGTCTTTCATCCATTTGGAGTTTATTTTTGTGTATGGTGTGAGATAGTGGTCAAGTTTCATTCTTTTGCATGTAGCTGTCCAATTTTCCCAGCACCATTTATTGAAGAGACTGTCTTTTTCCCACCGGATGTTTTTTCCTGCTTTATCAAATATTAGTTGCCCAAAGAGCTGAGGATCCATTTCTGGGCTCTCTATTCTGTTCCATTGGTCTATGTGTCTGTTTTTGTGCCAGTACCATGCTGTCTTTGGGATCACAGCTTTGTAGTACAGCTCGAAATCCGGCATTGTGATGCCCCCAGCTTTGTTTTTCCTTTTCAACAGTTCCTTGGAGATTCGGGGTCTTTTCTGGTTCCATACAAATTTAAGGACTATTTGTTCCAGTTCTTTGAAAAACGTTCTCGGTATTTTGATCGGGATAACATTGAAAGTGTAGATTGCTCTGGGTAGCATGGACATTTTAACTATGTTAATTCTTCCGATCCATGAGCATGGAATATCTTTCCATCTTTTATGTCTTCCTCAATGTCTTTTAAGAGTGATTTATAGTTTCTAGAATAAAGGTCCTTTATGTCTCTGGTTAAGTTAATTCCAAGGTAACGTATGGTTTTTGGTGCTATTGTAAATGGGATGGATTCCCTAATTTCTCTTTCTTTGGTCTCGTTATTCGTGTACAGAAATGCAACTTATTTCTGAGCATTGATTTTGTATCCCGCCACGTTACTGAATTGCTCTATAACTTCTAATAGTTTGGGAGTGGCTTCTTTTGGGTTTTCCATATAGAGTATCATGTCATCTGCGAAGAGAGACATTTTGACTTCTTCTTTGCCAATTTGAATACCTTTGATCCCTTTTTGTCGTCTGATTGCTGTTGCAAAGACTTCTAGTACTATGTTGAATAATAGTGGCGAGAGTGGGCATCCTTGTCGTGTTCCTGATCTTAAGGGAAAGGCTTCCAGCTTTTCCCCATTGAGAATAATATTTGCAGTAGGCTTTTCATAGATGGCTTTTATGAGATTGAGAAATGTACCTTCTATTCCTACACTCTGAAGGGTTTTAATCAGGAAAGGATGCTGTATTTTGTCAAATGCTTTTTCGGCATTGATTGAGAGGATCATATGGTTCTTGAGTCTTTTCTTGTTGATATGATGTATCACGCTGATTGATTTGTGAATATTGAACCACGCTTGCATCCCAGGTATGAATCCCACTTGATCGTGGTGGATAATCCTTTTAATGAACTGTTGGATTCTATTAGCAAGTATTTTGTTGAGGATTTTGGCGTCCATATTCATTAGGGAAATCGGTCTGTAATTCTCCTTTTTGAGGGGGTCTTTGCCTGGTTTGGGGATCAAGGTAATATTGGCCTCATAGAATGAGTTTGGTAGCTTTCCTTCTGTTTCTATTTTTTGAAATAGCTTTAGGAGAATAGGTATTATTTCTTCTTTGAATGTTTGGTAGAATTCCCCAGGAAAACTGTCCGGGCCTGGAGTTTTGTTATTTGGAAGGTTGTTTATCACTAACTCAATTTCTTCGTAATTAGTTGGCCTGTTTAAGAAATCAATTTCTTCCTGTTTCAGTCTTGGTAGTTTATAGGTTTCCAGGAAGGATTCCATCTCTTCCAGATTGCTTAGTTTATTGGCATATAGCTGTTGATAAAAATTTCTAATAATCCTTCCAATTTCAATGGTGTTCGTCGTGACCTCTCCTTTTTCATTCATAATTTTAATAATCTGGGTCCTTTCTCTTTTCTTTTGGCTAAGTCTTGCCAGTGGTCTGTCAATTTTATTGATTCTCTCAAAGAACCAGCTTCTAGTCCTGTTGATCTGCTCTACTGTACTTCTGGTTTCTGCTTGATTGATTTCAGCTTTAATTTTGGTCAACTGCTTCCTCGTGCGTGGATTAGGCCTGTCCCTCTGTTGCTGTTCCAGCTTCTTGAGGTGAGAATATAAAAACTGCATTTTAGATTTTTCTATTCTTTTGAGTGAGGCTTGGATGGCTATGTTTTTCCCCCTTAGGACTGCCTTTGCAGTATCCCATAGGTTTTGGACTGTTGTATTTTCATTCTCGTTGGTCTCCATAAATTGTTTAATTTGATTTTTGATTTCCTGGTTTATCGAGTCATTCCTGAGCAGGATGGTTCTTAGTCTCCAAGTGTTTGAGTTTCTTCCAAATTTTTCCTTGTGGTTGAGTTCCAATTTCAGAGCGTTGTGGTCTGAGAATATGCAGGGGATAATTTCAATCTTTTGGTATCGGCTGAGACCTGTTTTGTGTCGCAGAACATGGTCTATTCTTGAAAATGTTCCATGGGCATTAGAATAGAATGAGTATTCTTTGGTTCTGGGGTGTAGTGTTCTATATATATCTAAGAGGTCCAACTCGTCGAGTATGGCATTCAAAGCCTTTGATTCTTTGCTTAGTTTTTTGCCAGGGTGTTCTGTCTATTTCTGAGAGTGGAGTGTTGAGGTCCCCTACTATTAATGTATTTTTATTTATATGTCTCTTTATTGTGGTTAAGAGTTGGCTTGTGTATCTTGCTGCTCCCCTGTTGGGGGCATATATATTTATAATTGTCATATCCCCTTGTTGAATACTTCCTTTAAGAATAACATAGTGTCCTTCTGTGTCTCTAACTATAGTCTGTAGTTTAAAATCCAGTTTATCTGATATGAGAATTGCTACCCCAGCTTTCTTTTGAGGTCCATTTGCGTGAAAGATGGTACTCCATCCCCTTACTCTCAGTCTGAATGCATCTTTGGGTTCGAAATGAGTCTCTTGTAGACAGCAAATGGATGGGTCATTTCTTTTTATCCAATCTGCAACCCTGTGGCATGTTAAGCAAGAATTTAAACCATTAATGTTAAGACTGAGTACTGAGAGATATGCTTTTAATTCTGCCATGTTGTCAGTAAAGTCTTTGTTTGTATTGGCTGTGACTTTCTGTTTTGTATCACTCTTGGTGCCTTTTTACTTTTATAGAACCCCCCGTAATACCTCCTGTAGGGCTGGTTTCGTGGTTACGAAATTGGCTAGTGACTGTCGATTCTGAAATGTCTCTATTTCTCCATCAATTCTGAATGACAGCCTTGCTGGATAAAGGATCCTTGGCTGCATGTTTTTCTCTGAAAGAGCTTTAAAAATGCTCCCCTAACGCTTTCTCTCATTCCAGGTCTGTGTAGACAGGTCTGACGTAATTCTGATGCCTTTGCCTTGGTACGTGAGAAATTTCTTTGCCCTGGCCGCTTTCAATACTGTATCCTTGGATCTCATATTTGCGAACTGCACTATGACGTGACGTGGTGTAGGTCTGTCATGGTTGAGCTTGGGAGGGGTCCTCTCTGCCTCTTGGACACGAATTTTTGTTTCCCTTGCTAGATTAGGGAAGTTTTCAGCTACAATTTGTTCAAATATCTCTTCTAGACCTCTGTTTTTCTCCACCCCCTTGGGGATGCCGATGATTCTAACATTGGATCGTTTCGTTGAGTCAGTAATCTCCCGTAGCCAACGTTCGTGGGCGTGGATTTTTTTAAGACCATCTTCTATTTTTATTTTTTCCTTTATTAACCCATCCTCCAATTCACTAACCCTTTCCTCCGCTTCCGCGACCCTGGCCGTCAGAGCCTCTAGTTTTGCCTGCATTTGGCTCATAGAATTTTTAATTTCTGTCAAATTCGCTCTCATTTCCGCCCTTAGGGATTCTATATTCTCAGTAACATTTTCCTTAATACTTTTTTCAAGTCTACTCATTATCTTGACCATTGTTACTCTGAATTCCATTTCTGATAATTTGGTTACATCCATATCCGTTACTTCTGTGGCAGAGGCCACAGACTCACTGTCTTTTCCTTGCTGGGGGGGGGCTTCTCTTTCTTGTCATTCTAATGAGGAGAGGTTGCTGGGTTGTCCAGAGCCCAAAATTATTGACTGGGTCCCAGGCCGTGCCCCTTGTTTTATAGGGATCTTAGAGATGTGGGCTTCTTCTTTAAAGATTTTATTTATTTACTTATCTGAGAGAGGGAGACAGACAGTCAGCAAGAACGGAACAGAAGCAGGGGAGTGGGAGAGGAAGAAGCAGGCTCCCAGCGGAGGAGCCCGATGCGGGACTCCTTTCCGGAACGCTGGGATCACGCCCTAAGCCGGAGACAGGTGCTCAATGACTGCGCCACCCAGGCGCCTCAGGTTGTGGGCTTCTTGATTTTTCAGCCTGCCTTCTGGGGGAGGGGCCTGCCGCGCCGATACTCAGGCAACCCTGTTTGGTTAGAGTCTCCGTGTCCCCTGCGAGGGAGGATGGGGATGGGCACTCTCAGAGCCGGTATTTCCAGGCTTTTGTTCTCTGGCGGCTTTCCCTGGGGCCGGCTATGCCTCTTCTGAGGGTCAGAGCAGCAGAGGCTGCATTGTCACAGAATAGAGGGATTGCGGCCTGTTCTCCACTGATGTTCTGGCCACTTTAACTCTATTACTGTTGGTGCTGCTCAACCCTGCAGCGTCCCGGGATGTGTGCACCAACTCGGAGTCCCTGCCCTCACTTCCAGGGCCGGCGCGTCTCTGTCCTTTGTGTTTCTAATGCTGCCAGCCACCGGGCCGCCCCGCGCGCTCCTGGGTCTCCCGGTCTCAGTCTATGCCCGGTGAGCACACCTCGATTCCAGAGTTTCGTGAGAAGCCTGGTGGCGCGCGCACCCGGTTCAGGGTCTCAGTCTGCTGTTTCGCGGGTGCCGACCGCGAGTCCGCCCGCTCCCCCGTGCAGGTGCCCCGCCAGCCGCCAGCCGCCCCGCGCGCGCTCCAGGAGCTCCCGGTCTCAGTTTGGATCCCCTGAGCACACCAGGATTCCGTTGTTCAGGGCGATGCCTGGTGGCGCGCGCGTTCACGGCTCACCGGTCTCAGTCCGCTCTCTCGCGGGTGCCGTCTGTGAGTCCACCCGCTCCCCCCTGCAGGTGGCTGCCGCTTCCCGGCGCCCAAACGCGGCGGCTCCCTCCCCCTTCCGTTTATCTTCTGATATCTGTGCACGGTTTACAGCTCCCCTCTTTGTACCTCAATACTCAGCGCTGGAGATGTTCATTTGTAGAGATCCAGATGCATCATCCTGCGTCTCAGGCTGATTCCGTGGTTATTTAGGCTGGTCTGGTACCTATCCAGCTCGACTCAGGGGACCGGCTGAAAAAGGGGTCCCCTACTCCTCCGCCATCTTAACTCCCCTCTCTCTCCTTTTCAGTTTTAATGCTGGAGCTGTTAGAGTGAAAAGGAAGAGTATGAAGTATTTACAGAAAGCAACATCTTGCCATATTAAGTGACTTTTTTGGTGCTGGAGTAGAATGATATTGGACACCTAGATACCTGGAGACCATGTAAGAACCCAAAGAAAGGAAGTGCTTGTGGGACCATGTAACAGTTGTTTTCACTGAACGAATTAGAAAACAGAGTCAAAGAGGCCAAATTAAACCTGTAGGTTTGTCTTACTTTAAGTAGAAAGGTATTAGGGCTGGCTTCAGTGTTGGCTTTATCTAGTCTTAGGTACTTTACTTAAACAAATTAAATTATTTTGATAAATATTACTTTTTAAATTTCAACATACCACAAATCCTATTAAACATCTTTTATCCAAATCCACCCCACTCACATCTTTTCCCCTTCTTGCCAGTAGCTGTACCAATGATCCAGTCACTGAAGCTGGAAACTTTTGGAGTCTTCTGGGATTCTTTTCTGGTTCTGTTTTCTCCAATGTTCCTTAGTTGTACATCCTCTGTATGTTAATACTTTTTTTAAATCTTAATTTTCTCATGGTGGCAAAATGATTGTAGCACTTTCAGGAACATACAGAAATGTCCAGAAAAAGGGAAAGGGTAATTACTGCTGGAAATTTTCTTTCTTTTCTGGATCTTGGGTAAAAAATTAATATCAGTGGTTTTGGTGTGTGTGTGTGTGTGTGTGTGTGTGTGTGTGTGTGATAATTTTGGACTCAGGTTGGAAATCTGGAAACTCTATTTATCCCAGCTTATTTATTCTAAGTGACATTACCACTTTAGAAACTTCAGATCTCAAATTCACAGAATCATTCCAGTATATTTTCACAGACTATTTTGAATTTTTTAAATTAAGTTTTATTTAAATTCCAGTTAGTTAACATACAGTGTAATATTAGTTTTAGGTGTACAATATAGTCATTCAACACTTCCATACAACACCCAGCGCTCATCACAGTAACTGTACTCCTTAGTATCCAGCACCTATTTTACCCATCTAACTACTTACCTCCATTCTGGTAACCATCAGTTTGTTCTCTATAGTTAAGAGTCTCTCTCTCTCTCTCTCTCTTTTTGGTTTGTCTCCCTCTTTTTTTTCCCTTGCTCATTTATTTTGTTTCTTGAGTTCCACATATGAGTGAAATCATATGTTATTTTGTCTTTCTTAGTCTGACTTATTTTGCTTAGCATTATACTCTCTAGCTCCACCTATGGCCTTGGAAAATGGCAAGATTTCATTTTTATGGCCGAATAATATTCCATTCTATATTTATACCACTTTTTCTGTATCCATTCATCAGTGAAAGGACACTTGAGTAGTTTCCATATTTTGGCTATCATAGGTAATTCTCTTTAAACATTGGGGTAAATGTTTACCTTTGAATTAGAATTTTTGTATTCTTTGGGTAAATAATACGTAGTGCAATTGCTGGATCATAGGGCAGTTCTATTTTTTAACTTTTTGAGGAACATCCATGTTGTTGTACAGAGAGGCTGCATGACTCTGCATATCCAGCAAGAGTGCAAGAGTGTTCCACTTTCTCCACATCCTCACCATCACCTCATGTTTCTTGTATTGTTAGTTTCAGCCATTCTGATAAGTGTGAGGTAATATCTAAATGTAGTTTTGATTTATATTTCCCTGATGATCATTGATGTTGAGTATCATTTCATGTGTCTGATAGCCATCTGTATGTCTTTCTCGGAGAGATGTCTACTCATGTCTTCTACCTATTTTTAATTGGATTTTTCCATTTTTGGGTGTTGAATTTTATAAGTTCTTTTTTTTAAATTATTATGTTATCTTAGTCACCATACAGTACTTCATTAGGTTTTGATGTAGTGTTTCATGATTCATTGTTTGCGTATAACACCCAGTGCTCATTGCAATACATTCCCTCCTTAATACCCATCAGTGGGCTAACCCATCCTCCCACCCCCCTCCCCTATGAAACCCTCAGTTTGTTTCCCAGAGTCCATAGTCTCTCATGGTTCATCTCTGATTTCCTCCCTTCATTTTTCCCTTCCTTCTCCTAATGTCCTCCATGCTATTCCTTATATTCCATGTATAAATGAAACCATCTGATAATTGTCTTTCTCTGCTTGACTTATTTCACTTAGCATAATCCCCTCCAGTTCCATCCATGTTGATGCAAATGGTGGGTATTCACCCTTTCTTATGGCTGAGTAATATTCCATTGCATATATGGACCACATCTTCTTTATCCATTCGTCTGTTGAAGGGCATCTCAGCTCCTTCCACAGTTTGGTTATTGTGGACAGGATACAAAATCAATGCACAGAAATCAGTCGCTTTTCTATACACTAACAATGTAACTGTAGAAAGAGAAATTAGGGAATCGATTCGATTTACAATAGTACCAAAAAATAAAAGATACCTTGGTATAAGTTCTTCATATATTTTAGATACTGATACTTTATCAGATATGTCATTTGCAAATATCTTCTCCCATTTTGTAGTTTTCCTTTTAGTTTTGTTGATCTGTGCAGGAGCTTTTTATTTTGATATAACCCCAGTGGTTAATTTTTGCTTTTGTTCCCTTGCCTCGGGAGACATATCTAGTAAGAAGTTGCTACAGCTGATGTCAAAGAACTTACTGCCTGGGCTCTCTTCTAGGATTTTTGTCATTTCAGGTCTCATATTTAGGTCTTTAATTGATTTTGAATTTATTTTTGTGTATGTGTAAGAAAGTGCTCCAGTTTCATTCTTCCGTCTGTTGCTGTCCAGTTGTCTCACCATTTGTTGAAGAGACTGTCTTTTTCCCATTGAGTACTATTTCCTGCTTTGTCGAAGACTAATTGGCCATATAGTTATAGGTTCATTTCTGGGTTTTCTATTCTGTTCCATTGATCTATATGTCTATTTTTTGCCAGTGCCATACTCTTTTGATCACCACATTTTGTAATATAACTTGAGGCCCAGATATGTGATGCCTCCAGTTTTGCTTTTCATTTTCAAGTTTGCTTTTTGGGTCCCATACACATTTAGGATTGTTTGTTCCAGTTTTGTGAAAAATACTGGTGGTATTTTGATAGCAATTGCATAAAATATGTAGATTGCTTTGGGTAGTATTTTAACAATATTGCTCTTCTAACCCATGAGAATGGAATGTTTTGCCATTTCTTTTTGTCATCCTCAATTTCTTTCATCAATGTGTTTTAGTTTTCAGAGTACAGGTATTTCACCTCTTTGGATAGGTTTATTCCAATGTATCTTACAGTATTTGGTGCAATTGTAAATGGGGTTGATTCCTTAATTTCTGTTTCTGCTGCTTCATTATTGGTGTAGAGAAATGCAAGACTTCTGTACACTGATTTTATCCTACAAATTTATTGAATTCATATATCAGTTCTAGCAGTATTTTGGTGGAGTTTTTTTAGGCTTTCTGTAGAGTATCATGTCATCTTCAAATACTGGAAGTTCTACTTCTTCCTTGCCAATGTGGATGCTTTTTATTTCTTTTAGTTGTTTGATTGCTGTGGCTAGGACCACAGTACCATTTAAAATTACAGTGTTATAAGTGGACATCCCTGTCTTGTTTGTCATCATAGTGGAAAAGCTTTCAGTTTTTTCCCATTGAGGATGATATTAGCTGTGGGTTTTTCATAGATGGCTTTTATTATGTTGAAGTATGTTTTCTCTAAACTTACTTTTGTGAGGGTTTTTATCATGAATGGATGTTGTACTTTCTCAAATGCTTCTTCTGCATCTATGGAAAGATCATATGGTTCTTGTCATTTCTTTTATTAATGTGTTATATCATATTGATTGATTTGTGAATATTGAACCAGCCTTGCAACCCAGGAATAAATCCCATTTGATCATGGTGAATGATTGTTTTGATGAATAGTTGGATTTGGTTTGGTAGCATTTTATTTATTGGTAGTATTTTATTTATCCATGTTCATCACGAATATTGACTTATAGTTCTCTCTCTCTCTCTCTCTCTCTCTCTCTCTGTCTTTTGGATTATTTGGTTTTGGTATCAGGGTAATGATTCCCTCATAGAATGAATTTGGAAGTTTTCCTTCCTTTTCTATTTTTTGGGGAAGTTTGAGAAGAATAGGTATGGACTTTTGTTTGTTGGGAGTTTTTTTTTTTATTACTGATTCAATTTCTTTGCTGATTATTGGTTTCTTCATGTTTTCTATTCATTCCTCCTTCAGGTTTGGTAGTTTATATGTTTCTAGAAATTTATCCATTTCTTCCAGGTTGTCCAATTTGTTGGCATGTGGTTTTTCATAATATTCTCTTATAACTGTTTGCATTTTTGTAGTATTGGTTGTTATTTCTCCTCTCTCACTTGTGATTTTAATTATTTGGGTTCCTTCTCTTTTATTTTTGATAAGTCTGCCTACAGATTTATCAATTTTATTATGTTTTTCAAAGAACCATCTCCTGGTTTCATTGATCTGTTCTGTTGTTTCTTATTTTTTATTTTTAGTTCCTATATCATTTACTTCTAGCTAATCTTTATAATTTCCTTCCTTCTGCCGGATTGAGTCTTAGTTTGTTTTTCTTTTCTTGGCTCTTTTAGGTTATTTACTTGAGATTTTCCTTGGTTCTTAAAGTAGGCTTGAATTTCTATATACTACTCTCTTAGGACTACTTTTGATGCCTCCCAAAGGTTTTGCCCTGTTGTGTTTTTCTTCCAATTTGTTTCCATGTATTTTTAAATTTCTTCTTCCATTTCTTGGTTGACTTATTCATTGTTTAGTAACACGGTGTTTAACCTCCATGTATCTGTGGTGTTTTCAATTTTTTTCTTGTGGTTTCATAGCATAGAAAAGGTACATGGTATGTGTTCAATTTTTCTGTGTTGGTTGAGGCCTGTTTCATGACCTAATATGTGATCTATTTGGGGGAATGTTCCCTGTGCATTTGAAAAGAATGTGCATTCTACTGTTTTAGGGTGGAATGCTTTGCATATACCTGCTAAATCTAATTGGTCTAGTGTGTCATTCAAAGCCATTGTTTCCTTGTTGATTTTCTGCTTAGATGATCTGTCTATTGAGATAATGAGGTTTTAAGGTCCCCTACTACAATTGTGTTATTATCAGTTAGTTCCTTTATGTTGGCTATTAATTGTTTTATATATTTGGGTTCTCCCAAGTTGGTTACATAAATATTTACAATCATTATTTCTTCGTCTGGACTTTCCCCTTTATGGTTATATAATGCCTTTCTTTGCCTCTTTTTACAGTCTTTATTTTAAAGTCTAATTTTTCTAATATAAGTACTGTTATTCTGTCTTTTTTTTTTTTGACGTCCATTTGCACAATAAATATTTCCCCTTACCCTCACTTTTAATTTGCAGGTGTCTTTATGTCTAAAATCAGTCTCTTGTAGGAAGCATATAGATGGGTCTTGTTTATTTATCCAGTCTAACATCCTATGTCTTTTGCTTGGATCTTTAGTCCATTTATATTCAAAGAAATTATTGATAGATATATATTTAGTGCCATTTTATTACTTGTTTTGTCATTGTTTCTGGAGATTTTCTCTGATCCTTTCTTGTCTTTTTTACTTTTAGTCTCTCTTTTGCAGTAAAGATTCCTCTTTAGTATTTCTTGCATGGCTGGTATAGTGGTCAGAAACTCATTTGGTTTTTGTTTGTCTGGCACACTCTTTATCTCTTTTTCATTCTGAAGATAACCCTATTGGATAGCATATTCTTGCCTGCAGTTTTTTTTTGGGGGGGGGGTTATTTGTTTGTTTTTCCCATTCAGCACTTTTCGTATATCATGCCACTCTCTTCTGGCTTACCAAGTTTCTGTTGAGAAATCTCCAGCTAGCTTTATGGGTTTTCCCTTGTAATTTAAGGACTTATTTTCTCTTACTGCTTTAAGATTTTTTCTTTATCACCATATTTTACAAATTTAATTACAACATGTTTTTTTTTTTAAGATTTTACTTATTTATTTAACAGAGAGAGAGACAGCCAGCGAGAGAGGGAACACAAGTGGGGGGAGTGGGAGAGGAAGAAGCAGGCTCCCAGCAGAGCAGGGAACCTGATGTGGGACTTGATCCCAGGACCCTGGAATCCTGCCCTGAGCTGAAGGAAGATGCTTAATGACTGAGCCTCCCAGGCGCCCCACAACATGTGTTTTATTGGCCTTCTTTTGTTGATTTTCGTGGGAGTTCTCTGTGTTTTCTGGATCTCAATGTCTGTTTCCTTCCCCAGATTAGGGAAGTTTTCAGCTATTCATTTTTCAAATAAATTTTCTGCCCCCCTTCTCTCTCTCCTTCTTCTGGGACTCCTTTTATTTATTTATTTAAGAGAGAAAGTGCATGTACGAGTGAGTGGTGTGGGAGGGTCAGAGGGAGAGAGGAAGAGATAATCTTAAGCAGATTCCACATCCAGCATGGAGCCTGTCACACCTCTCATCACCCAGAGATCATGACTTGAGCTGAAATCAAGAGTCAGATGCTTAACCAACCGAGTGACCCACATACCTCTGGGACTCCTGTAATACAAATGTTATTATGTCTGATAGATTCACTGTATTCTCTAAGTCTGTTCTTGTGTTCTATAATTCTTTCTCTCTTTTGTTCAGCTTCAGTGGTTTCCATTATTTTGTCTTCTATGTCACTACCTATATTACCACCTCTTCCAGCCTGTTGTTCATTTCATCAAGCCTGTTTCCAATCTCATGTATTGCATTCTCCATTTCTGATTGATTCTTTTTTTAACTCTTTTATCTCTGTGGTAAGGGCCTCCCTGATCTCCTTTATTCTTTTCTCAAGCCCAGTGAGTATCCTTATGATTGTTGCTTTAAATTTTTCAACAGGTGTGTTACTTATATCTGCTTTGCTTAGATCTCTGCCTGTGGCCTTGTCTTGTTCTTTCATTTAGGATAAATTTCTTCAATTTGACATTTTGTCTAAGTCTTTGCCTTCTTCTTTGTGTTGGAAAAGCCAGTTATGTCTCCTTCTCATGAATGTAATGGCCTTATGAAGAAGAGGTCATTTAATGCCCAGGCCTTGCACTTCAGGGAGTGTCTTTGGTTTGTGCTGGGTGTGCTCTGCTGCCATGTTGTGGCTGTTTTATCCTTCATGCCTGTTGTCTGCAGAGGCTCTTCTTGCCTGCTCTGTGCAGTGTTTGGTTCCTGGGCTGAATGTGGTGAGTTTTAACTAGGTGTGCTCTGGTTTGTTTATGAAATGAGACTTGAGACCAATTCCACCAGAACTGAGGCCCTGCAGAACTTCCTGGTCAAGAGACATGGTGCAGGCAGAGGTTTGTGCTCATCTTCTGGGGGAGCAGCTCACCAAGCTGGGACTGTAAGCTTGACTTAGAAGGATAGTTCCACCAGGTCACAGAGGGGTGGGGTTTGGTGTGAGCTAGTTAGGCAGCCAGTGTCAGTGCTGAAATGCTTCCCTCAGGTGGCTCTGTGTTTATGCTGAGCAGTGGGGGAGAAAAATGGCAGCAGCCAATTTCTTTGTTCCCAAAGAGGTGTCTTCTGGAATGCTGCCTGTCAGGGACTTGTTCTAAGAAGAGTGAATAATCTCTCCCCAGTGTGCTCCAAGTAGTTTTCAGATCACTGTTTCTGTGGTTTCTGCCCAAGGTTGTTTGCCTGCTTTCTCCCCAGGAGCAGGGCAGTTCCCTCTGACACTATCCCAGCCAAGCCTGCTGACCTTTAAAGAGACTATGGACTCTGGGAAACAAACTGAGGGCTTGGGGGGGGATGGGATAGGCTGGTGATGGGTATTAAGGAGGGCACGTATTGCACAGTGCACTGGGTGTTATACGCAAGTAATGAATCATGGAACTTTACATCAAAAACTAGGGATGTGCTGTATGGTGACTAACATAATATAATAAAAAATTATTACAAAAAATAAATAAATAAACTCCATGCTTTAAGCCCCACTGTGTGCAAGAACTCAGGAAATGCAGCCCCTCTCATTTTCCAAGCCAATGGCCTTGGGAAAAGTTTTCCTTGTGTATTCCCCTGCATGTGTGCTCCTTTCTCACGCCTTTCTCTGAGATAATGGCTCCCTCCCTTCTGGAGAAGTTGCAGTCTGTTTCTCCCCTAAACCATGTCTCTGCTCTTCCTACCACTTCTCTCCATTTAATTCTGGAGTTTGTTCTGTCAGTCTTCAGATTGATCTCTGTGATATTTAGGATGATTTGATAGTTTTCTAGTTGTGTTCATGGGACAAGATGAGCCTAGGATCCTCCTACTCTGCTATCATCTTCTATTTTCACAAACTGTAGATTACATTACAATTAGAATTTGAGGTAGGTATCCATGTAACATTAGCAAGATGGAAGAATAGTTTTAAACCATTATCTTCACATGGAACATTAATTTTGACATCTCATGTGTGAAAGTATCTTTGTGGGGGTCCATTATTTCACTGGACAAGTTCCAGCCCAACATTGGAGCAAAAATTCTAAGAATAAATATATTGAAGAGGGTAAGAAGAACAGTTTTACTTTACTCACATCACCTCTCAAGGTGGCATAGCTCAGTGCCAAGATAGGTACCTTTGGCCCAAAACTTTCCCTATGGGAGAAAGTATAGCATGGTGAGTGATTGTCTTCCCCAGCCATGTGGGATGTTGCCTAAGGATCCACTTTTTTCTCCTCTCACAAAGAATAATCAGGCAATAGGCATGACAAGGGGGTTGACAGATAATGGGAGCATAGCAACCAGGGCTCAGAATTTATCAAAGGGCTTCAGATCACTTCTAACTGCTTCATTGACTCCATCATGAAGATTAGCTGTTTAGGATATCTCATCTGTGAACCCCCCAACTAACCCATAGGCACACCAATGGTGTATGCATCTTAACCATTCCCCTTATGTTGGCCCTGTATGTGCACCTTCAGAGACATCGAGGACTAGTCTCTGCAAATAGCTTGCAAGCATGTACAAAAGCCATCCTGACTCTGTGGGATGGGCAGAAGGCACACACACTTGAGAATTTCAGGAAACAACCCTAGGAGAAACAGACAAGTAACAGCTTGGCTTTCTGGGATCAAGAGAAGGCATAAAATGTCAAGAATTCCTCCTTAAGAGGAAAAACAGTTATAGAGCAGGCGCATCCACAGAAAATGGATAAAAGAGCCCCAAAATCCCTAACCAGGCTGAATAGTGGAACTGTTACTTTCCTAAAGCCAGTCTGTAAAGACTGGAGAAAAAAAACCCTTCTACAAATGCAAAGACAGTACCACAAGACTTCAAAGAGCATAAAATATCAAGGAAACATGAATCTACCAAAGGAACATAATAATTTTCCAGTAAATGATCCCAAAGAATTGGAGATTTACAAATTGCCAAAGAATTCAAAATAATTGTTCTAAGGAAGCTCAGAGAGTTACAAAAGAATGCAGTTAGACAACTCAATTAAATCAGGAAAACAATACATGAACAAATTTTAAGTTCAGCAAATAGACATCACAAAAAACATAAATTTGGGAAATGAAGCATACAATGAATAAAATAAAAATACAACAGAGAACATCAATGGTAGGCTTAATCAAGCAGAAATAAGAATCTGTGACACTAGCAGAGTTCATTTTAATTATCTAGTCAGAGAAGAAAAAAGAAAAAAATGAATGGAAAGAAATGAAGAAAGCCTATGGAATTTATTGGACACCATCAAAAGAACTAATACACACACAGTGGTACTCCAAGGAAAAGAGACAGAGAGAAGAAGCAGAAAGCTTATTTAAAGAAATAATGGCTGAAAACTTCCCAAATCTGAAGAGGAATATCAACACATAGTTACATAAAGCTCAAAGATAACCAAACAGGTTTATCTAAAGAACTTCTCTGAGGTATATTATAATCAAACTGTCAAAAATTGAAGGAAAGGAGGGACGCCTGGGTAGCGCAGTTGTTAGGAGTCTGCCTTCGGCTCAGGGTGTGATCCTGGCATTCCAGGATTGAGTCCCACATCAGGCTCCTCTGCTGGGAGCCTGCTTCTTCCTCTCCCACTCCCCCTGTTTCTGTTCCCTCTCTCGCTGGCTGTCTATCTCTGTCAAATAAATAAATAAATAATCTTAAAAAAAATCAAAGGAAAGGAAAATTTTGAAATCACCAAGACAAAAGAGATGTCATATATAAGGAAACTCCCATAAGGGATTTCTCAGTAGAAACCTTGAAGGTCAGGAGACAGTGGGTGATATATTCAAATGCTGAAAGAAAAAAACACAAAACAGTAATAGTTAAACTGTAAATGGTGTTCTTCAGAAATGAAAAACAGAAATAAAAACTCCCAGACAAATAAAAGCTGAAAGAGTTCAACACTACTAGACCTGCTTTACTAGAAATTAATTCTAAAGGGAGTTATTCAAGCTGAATTGACAAGGTGCTAATTAGTGACATGAAAACATGTGGAAGTATAAAACTCACTCATACAGATAAGTATATAGTCAGATTCAGAATACTCTAATATGGTAATGGTGGCATGTAAATCACTTTTAAATCTAGTATAAAGATTAAAACACAAAAGTATTAAAATAACTAAGCTACAATAATTTGTTAATGTATATACAATAAAAAGATGCAAATTGTGACATCAAAAAATGTGGATGAGAGGAAGTAAAAGTAATCTCTTTATGCAATCAAAGTTAAGTTGTTATCAGCTTAAAATAGACTGTTGTAGGGGGCACCTGGGTGGCACAGTGGTTAAGCGTCTGCCTTTGGTTCAGGACGTGATCCCGGAGTTCTGGGATCGAGCCCCACATCAGGCTCCTCTGCTATGAGCCTGCTTCTTCCTCTCCCACTCCCCCTGCTTGTGTTCCCTCTCTCGCTGGCTGTCTCTATCTCTGTCGAATAAATAAAATCTTAAAAAAATAGACTGTTGTAGGATATATTTTTAAATATTTTATTTATTTATTTGAGAGAGAGAGAGAGCACAAGCTGAAAGGAGGGGCAGAGGGAGAGGGAGAAGCACACTCCCCACAGAGCAGGAAGCCCAACACATGAGGCTGGATTCCAGGACCCTGGGATCATGACTTGAGCCAAAAGCAGATGTTTAACCAACTGAGCTACCTAGGCACCCCAAGTATAAGATATTTTATATAAGCCTCATTGTAACCACAAAGCAAAAACTTATAGTAGATACACAAATGATAAAAAGACCAGAATCTGCATACTATTACAGAAAAAAATCAAACCACAAAGGAAGATGACAGGAAGAAAAGAAAGGAACAAAGGAAGGACAAAATAACCCAAAACTTTAAAACAAAATAGCAATTGAAAGCCCTTATTTATCAATAATTACTTTAAATATAAATTTATTATATTCCCCAATCAAAATACATAAAGTGGCTGAATGAATTTAAAAAACCAACAAAATCCAACTATATGCTACTTATAGGAGTTTCACTTCAGAATTAAGGGCATATATAGGCTGAAAGTGAAAAGAAGGGAAAAAAATAAGGAAAGAAGAAGAAGAAAAAAAAAGGTACTACATGCAAATGGTTAACCAAAAAGAGTAGGAGCAGCTATATTTATATCAGACCAAAAAAAAAAAAAAAGACTTAAAACACAGATTGTCACAAGAGAAAAAAAGGTCATTATGTAATGATAATTATTCATCAACAGGATATAACCATTATAAATATGCATACTTAAAATTGGAGCACCTAAGTATATAAAAATATTAACAGAAATGAAGAAATAAATAGACAGCAATAAAATAATAGCAGTGGATGTCATACACCAGTATTGACACTGTATAGAACACCCAGAAAATCAATACAGACACATTGGAATTGAACTAAACTTTAGATCACATAGACTTAATAGACATATGCATTCAATCTAACAGCAATAGTATACATATTCTTCTCAAGTGCACACAGAACATTTCCCAGAATAGATCATATGGTAGATCTCAAAACACATCTTAACAAATGTAAAGACTGAAATCATATCAAGTATCTTTTCTAACCACAATCATATGAAATAAAAATTAGTAACACAAATAAAACTGAGACATTCACAAATATTTGGAACTTAAACAACATACTTCTGAAAAACCAATGGGTCAAAGAAGAAATTTTAAAAAGAAATCAAACATATTTTGAGACAAACAAAAATGGAAGCACAGCATGCTAAAACAAGGGATGCAGCAAAATCAGTTTTAATAAAGAATTGTAAAAGAAAATTTTATTAAAGAAAAAATATCAACCTAACTTTACACACCTCAAAAATTAGAAAATGGAGAACAAATTAAGCCCAAAATTAGAAGGAGGAAATAAATTAGAAAATCAGATCAGAAATAAATGGAATAAAGGCTAGAAAAACAATAGAAAAAACAAACCAAATTTAGAGTAGTTTTTTTTGACAGGTAAATAAAATTGACAAAACTTTAGCTAGATTAAGAAAAAAAGGAGAGAAGACTTAAAGAAATAAAATCAGAAATATTAAGAGGAAACATTGCAATTGATACAACAGTAATACAAAAGATTATAAGACACTATTATGAATAATTATATGCAAACAAATTGGACAACCTAGAAGAAATGTATAAATTCCTAGAAATATACAATATACTGAAATTGAATCATAAGAAATAGAAAATCTGAACAGACCAAACTAATTTTATGAGTACATTACCTTCATATCAAAGTGAGACAAAGTTAGTAATAGAAAGGAAAATTACAGGCCAGTATCTCTGATGATCATAGATGCAAAAATCCTCAACAAAATGCTAGTAAACCAAATTCAACAACACACTGAAAAGATCATACACTTTGATCAAGTGAAATTTATTCCTGGGATGGTTCAACACATGCAAATTGATAAAGGTGGTATAAAGGTGATATACCACATTAACAGAATAAAAATCATATGATCGTCTCAAGTCACAGGAATAAAAGGTACAGCATAGGACATAGTAAATGGTATTGTAATAGTGTTTCATGGTGATGGATGCTTGCTACACTTGTGGTGAACATAACATAATGTGTAGAGTTGTTGAATTACTATGTTGTGTAGCTGAAACTAATGCAATATTGTGTATAAAATATACTAAAAAAGAACCATATGATTATCTCAATAAATGCAGAAGAAGCATTGCACAAAATTCAACATCATTTCATGATAAAAACTCTCAACAAGTTACAAAAAGAATGTACCTTAACACAGCAAAAGCTATACATGACAAGCCCTGAGTTTAACATTATACTCAATGCTGAAAAGTTGAAAGCTTTTCCTCTAAGAGCAGAAGCAAGACAAGGATACGTACTTCTTTTTTCATTTCTATTCGACTTCATACTGGAAGTTCTAGCCAGAGTAATTAAGCAAAAAAATATATAAAAGTCATCCAAATCAGAAATGAGGAAGTAAAATTCTCTCTTTTTGTAGATATTTTTTTTATGATTTTATTTTGAGAGAGAGAGAGAATGGGGGAGGGGCAGAGGGAGAGGGACAAGCAGACTCTGTGCTGAGCACAGAGCTGATGTGGGACTTGATCTCAGGACACTGAGATCATGACTTGAGCTGAAATCAAGAGTCAAATACTTAACCAGCTAAGCCACCCAAGTGCCCTCCAGATGATATGGTTTTTAACATAGAATATCCTAAAGACTTCACCAAAAAATTGTTAAAACTAATAAACAAATTTAGCTGAGTTTCAGGATACAAAATCAACGTAGAAAAATCAGTTGCATTTCTAATATTAACATCAAACTATCTGAAAAAAAATTAAGAAAACAATCCCCTTTAAAATAGAATCAAAAAGAATAAAACACTTATAAATAAATTTAACCAAGATAGGGAAAAAATTAAAGACACAAAAAATGGAAAGGATAGCCCACCTGTGCTCACAGATTAGAAGAACAAATGTTGTTAAAATGTCTGTACTGCTTAAAGCAATCTACATATTCAATGCAATCCTTATCAAAATTTCAAATGGCATATTTCACAGTGGAAAAAAATCCTAAAATTCTTTTTCTGATAATTTGTTATATTAGTGCATAGGAACACAGATGATTTCTGTATGTTAATTTTGTATCCTACAACTTTACTGAATTCATTTATCAGTTCTCATAGCTTTTTGGTAGAGTCTTTGGGTTTTTTATATGAAGTATCATGTCATCTGCCAATAGTAACAGTTTTACTTCTTCCTTTCTAATATGGATGTCTTTGATACCTTTTCATGCTTAATTGCTGTGACTAGGACTTCTAATACCACATTGAGTAAAAGTGGCAAGAGTGGGGCTTCCTTGTCTTGTTCCTGATCTTAGAGGAAAAAGCTTTCAGGTTTTCACCATTGAATATGATGTTAGCTGTGAACTTGTCATATATGGCCTTTATCATGTTGATGTACATTTCTTCTATAGCCACTTTGTTGACATTTTTTAAAATCATAAACAGAGGTTGAGTTTATTTTCAAGTGAACATGGAACATTTTCCAAGATAAATCATAAGTTAGGCCATAAAACAAGTCTCAGTAAATCCCTATCCTATTGGATTGAAATCATATAAAGCATCTTTTTCAACTACAATTGTATGAAACTAGAAATGAATTCCAAGAAAACTGGAAAAAACATGTGGAGATTAAACAACATGTTACTAAACAATCAGTGGGTCAATGAAATGATCAAAGAGGGAATGAAAATGTAAACACTGCTTTCCAAACTCTGTGGACACAGCAAAAACTGTTCTAAGAAGGAAGTTCATAGCAATACAGGCTTACCTCAAGAAACAAGAAAAATCCCAAATAAAGAATCTAACTTTACACCTGGAGGAACTAGAAAAAGAAGAACAAACAAAGCCAAAATTAGAAGAAGGAAGGAAATAAAGATCAAAATAGAAATAGAAACTAAAATAACAGACAAGATTAATAAATCTAAGAACTGATTCTTTGAAAAAAATAAAAATTGATAAACCTCTAGGCAGACACATCAAGAAAAATAGAGGGTTCAAATAAATAAAATCAGAAACGAAAGAGGAGAAGTTAAAACAAAGGATCATAAGACTACTAGAAAATTTATACACCAACAAATTGGAAAACCTAGAAGAAATGGAAAAGTTTCTAGAAAGAAACAACCTACCAAGACTGAATCATGAAGTAGATAATCTAAATATACCAGCTACAAGTAATAAAATTGAATCAGTAAACACTTAACCCCAAAATTTCAGTACCAGATGGTTTCACAGGTTAATTGTATCCAATATTTAAAGAAGAGTTAGTACCTATCCTTCTCAAATTCTTCAAAAAAAATGAAGAGGAAGAAACACTTAACACTCATTTTATGAGGACATCACTTCCCTGATAACAAAACCAGATAAGAACACCATAAAAAAAGAAAATTACAGGCCAATATCCCTGATGAACATAAATACAAAATTCCTCAAAAAATATTAGAAAATAAAGTTTAAAAATACATTAAAAGACTATACACCATGATCAAGTGGGATTTATTCCAGGGATGTGAATAATTTAATATTCACAAATCAATTAACATGATATACCACATCAACGAAACAAAGGATAAAAATCATGTGATTAAGTAGATGCAGAAAAAGCTGTTTGTTTTTTGTTTGTTTGCACAGGCCCAAAAGAGCACCATGTATAATCAGAAAACTAATGTCGTTTGATGACATTCTTGTTACAAACTACGGAAACATTCATATACCCATCTTTCCAAGCATTTATTGAACTACTACTACATTTGGACTTGGCATAATTGCCATATACCTTATACTTTCTTTTCCTGTGGAAACAAGTATCTTCTTTTCCAGTGATGAATTATTCAAGTGTACTTCCTGCTTTCTTATCCTCAAGGTAAAATTCTAGCAGTGTCTGATGAGTTTTACTAAACTTGCCTTTAAATTTTCACTTGACCACTCCTAGAGGGATTCAAAACAGTTCAAACTCAATACAGTAAAATCTTGTTAATGTTTGCTCCACTAATTTTAAATGTGTCTTTTTTTTTTCTGTGACTAAAGAAAACATAATAATGAGCAATAAATTACGTAAATACCACAAATTTGGGAGGGTCCAGCTGTCATGTTGAGTAATAAAACCAGGATGTACCACAAAGATCTCAGCAGTTTGAAGCAATAGCTAACTCTAACAAAATAAAATTTATTGAAGGCGCATGTAAAATATCTTACATGGGCCCCAAAATCTTTCAAACAAAATACGGGAGATGTTAATTAAAAGCAGCATATGTGAAACTGGAGGGAAGACAGTCTTGGAGAGGAGAAAGATTTGTTCATCTACATTTTAAGAGATACAGAGAACCAACTGGAGTTTCTTGTGTTTTTGATTTTAGCCGTCCTGACGGGTATGAGGTGATCTCATTGTAGTTTTGATTTGCATTTCCATGATGATGAGTGATGAGTATATTTTCATGTGTCTGTTGGCCATCTGAATGCATATCTTCTGTGGAAAAATGTCTTTTCATATCTTCTGCCCATTTTTAATTTTATTATTTGGGTTTTTTGTGTTAAGGGTTTTAAAAAAGATTTAATTTACTTATTTGAGAAAGAGAGAGAGAGAAAGAGAGAGAGCATGCATGAGCAGGAGGAGGGGCAGAGGGAGAAGCAGACCCCCCACTGAGCAGGGAGCCTGACATGGGGCTCGATCCCAGGACCATAAGATTATAACCTGAGTCAAAGGCAGACGCTTAGCCAAATGAGACACCCAGGCACCTTGGGTGTTGAGTTTTTAACTCTTTACATATTTTGATACTGTTTATGAGATATGTCATTTGCAAATATCTTCCCCATTCAGTAATTTGCCTTTTAGTTTTATTGATTGTTTCCTTCACTTCCTTTTATTTTAATGTAGTCCCAGTAGTTTATTTTTGCTTTTTGTTCCCTTGCCTCAAGAGACATATCTTGAAAGAAGGTGCAGTAGTTGATGTCAAAGAAGTTACTGCCTGTGCTCTCTTCTAGGACTTTTATGGTATAAGTACTCATATTTAGGTCTTAAATCCATTTTGGGGGCACCTGGGTGGTTCAGTCAGTTAATTGTCTGACTCTTGTTTTCAGCTCAGGTCATAATCTCATGGGTAGTGAGATGGAGCCCTGCACTGGGCTCTGTGCACAGTGGGGAGTCTGCTTGAAAGATTCTTTCTATATAACCTTCCCCCCCAACTCATGCTCTCTCTCTCTCTCTGAAATAAATAAATAAATATTTTTTTTAAAAAATCCACTTTATTTTTGTGTATGGTGTAAGAAAGCGGCCCAGTTTCATTCTTTTGCATTTAACCAAACAGATTTCCCAACACCATTTGTTGAAGACACTGTCTTTTTCCTACTGGATATTCTTTCCTGTTTTGTTGAAGTTTAATTGACCATATAATTGTGGGTTCATTTCAGGGTTTTCTATTCTTTTTTAAATTTTTTAAATTTTATTATTACTATTTTTTTTTGTTCTCTATTCTGTTCTTTTGATCTATGTATCTATTTTGTGCCAGCACCATACTGTTTTGATTACTACTGCTTTGTAATATAAGTTGAAGACTGTTGACAAGGATGTGGAGAAAAAGGAACTCTCTTGTACCTGTGGTGTGAATGCACACTGGTGCAGCCACTGTGGAAATAGTTTGGAGGATCCTCAAAAAGTTCACAGTAGAACTACCCTACAATCCAGTAATTGCTCTACTGGGTATTTACCACGAAACACAAAAACACTAATTCAAAGTGATACATGTACCCCTATGTTTATAGCAGCTTTATTTACAATAGCCAAAGCATGGAAGGAACCCAAGGGTCTATCAATAGATGAATGAATAAAGACTATGTGGTATATATATATATATATATATATATATATATATATATATATATATATCTACGTATATTATTCAGCCATAAAAAGAATGAAACCTTGCCATTTGCAATGACATGGGTGGAGATAGAGAGTATAATGCTAAGCAGAATAAACCAGAGAAAGACAAATACTATATGATTTTACTCATATGTGAAATGTGCAAAACAAAACAAATGAGCAAAGGAAAAAGAGAGAGAGAGAGAGACAAAGCAAGAAACAGATTTTTTTTTAAAGAGAGATAGAGGTGGAGGGAGGGGCAGGGAGAGAGGGAGAGAGATCCCCAAGCAGGCTTCACACCCAGTGCAGAGCCTGATGTGGGGCTTGATCCCATGACCCTGAGATTATGACCTGAGCCAGAATCAAGAGTTGGATGCTTAACCAGCTGAGCCACAAAGATGTCCCAAGAAACAGACTCTTAACTATAGAGAACAAACTGATGGTTATCAGAGAGGAGGTGGGTGAGGGGATGGGTGAAATAGGTGATGGAGATTAAGGAATTGTTGTATTAAAGACTTGTTGTGATGAGCACTGGGTGGTGTATGGAATTGCTGAATCATTATATTGTACACCTGAAACTAATATAACATTGTATGTTAATTACACTGGAATGAAAATAAAAACAATAAAAAAAGAACAAACTGGAGCATTCCAGGGGGAGTTAGCAATTTGGAAAGGTCCTGGAGCTGAAATCCTAAGAATAAGGAACTGTTGTTGAGATAGAACTATTTTATGAGAATGCTTAAGGAAACACACTCTATGTTTTCAGACACCTGAAAGGCAGGCACAAATGAATAGTGGTATAGAGTTTAGAAATTGTTGGATCTATAAAGGTAACAGTGACTAAGTCTAACTTGCTCAAAATATAGGGTACAGAAGGGGTGCCCGGTGGCTCAGTCAGTTAAGTGTTTGACTCTTGATTTCAGCTCAGGTCATGATCTCATGGTGGTGAGATCAAACCCCACATCAGGTTCTGCACTCAGCAGTCCGCTTGAGATTCTCCCTCTCCCTCTGCCCAACCCCTGCTCTCTAAATAAATAAATAAAATCTTTCAAAAAATACACAAACAAAAAACAGAATAGTTGGATACTGGCTACAAAAGATCTTTTAGTGCCAGATTTTCGGGTCTTTAAAAGACCATAGGGAGGAGGAGTTAAGATAGCAGAGGAGTAGGGGTCCCCTTTTTCAGCTGGTCCCCTGAGTCAAGCTGGATAGGTACCAGACCATCCTGAAAACCCACAGAATCAGTCTGACATGTAGGAAGATACATCTGGATCTCTACAAATGAACATCTCCAGCGCTGAGTATTGAGGTATGAAGCGGGGACCCGTGAATCCACACACAGATATCAGAAGATAAATGGAAGGGGGAGGGAGCTGCCATATTGGGCACCGGGAGGTGGTTGCCACCTGCACTGGGGAGCAGGACGGACTCTTAGACCATCACCCACGAGAGAGAAGACTGAGATTGTGAGCCTGGGAACGCGCGCGACCAGACTAAAAACCGGTGCTCCGGAGTGCCCCCGAACCATACTGAAACAGGGAGCTTGGAAGCGCACACAGGGTAGGCTCGCAGCTGGCAGTGTTAGAAACACAAAGGACAGAGATGTGCCAGCCCTGGAAGTGATGGCTGGGACAACAGCTGTAGGGCACACAACCCAGCACGCTGCAGGGTTTTTAGCAGCACCACCAGAAACAGAGTTAAAGAGGCCAGGAGAGCTCAGTAGAGAGCAGACTGTGATCTCTCTGTTCTGAGACAGAGGCTGGGATTTGGCCACTGCTGCTCTGACTCTCAGAAGAGGCACAGAAAACCACCAGGGAAAGCCGCCAGAGAAAAAAAGCCCGGAAATACTGGCTCACATTGTGCCCATCCCCATCCCCCTTGCAGGGGACAGGGAGACTCTACCCAAACAGGGTTGCCTGAGTATCAGTGCAGCAGGCCTCTCCCCCGGAAGGCAGGTTGAAAAATCAAGAAGCCCACATCCCTAAGGTCCCTATAAAACAAGAGCATGTTGCCTGGGTCCTAGTCAATAATTTGGGCTCTGGGCAACCCCGCAACCTCTCCTCATCAGAATGAAGAGGAGGAGAAATCCCCCCCAGCAAAGAAAAGATAATGAGTTTGTGGCCTATGCCACAGAAATGATGGATATGGATATAACCAGATTATCAGAAATGGAGTTCAGAGTAACAGTGGTCAATATGATGTGTAGACTTGAAAAAAATATTAACGAAAATATTAATGAGAATATAGAATCTCTAAGGGTGGAAATGACAGTGGATCTGGCAGAAATTAAAATGCTATGAATCAAATACAGTCAAAACTAGATGCTCTGACCACCAGGGTAAATGAGGCAGAAGAACAAATTAGTGAATTGGAGGATAGGATGGTAGAAGAGAAAGCTAAAACAGAAACCTGGCTCAAAAAAAAAAAATCCAATCTCAAGAATATAGGTTATGGGAGATTACCGACTCAATGAAACGTTCCAATATCAGAATCATCGGCATCCCCGAGGGGGTGGAGAAAAAGAGAGGTCTAGAAGAGATATCTGGACAAATTGTAGCTGAAAACTTCCCTAATCTAGTAAAGGAAACAAGCATTCGTGTCCAAGAGGCAGAGAGGACCCCTCCCAAATTCAACCACGACAAACCTTTGCCACGTCACGTCATAGTGCAATTTGCAAATATTACATCCAAGGATACAGTATTGAAAGTGGCCAGTGCAAAGAAATTTCTCATGTATAAAGGCAAAAACAGGATTACGTCAGACCTGTTGACACAGACCTGGACTGAGAGAAAGGGTTGGGGGGGCATTTTTAAAGCTCTTTCAGAGAAAAACATGCAGCCAAGGATCCTTTATCCAGCAAGGCTGTCATTCAGAATTGATGGAGAAATAAAGACATTTCAGAATCGATAACGACCTTCCAGAATCACCAGTCACTGACCAATTTCATAACCATGAAACCAGCCGTACAGGAGATATTAAGGGGGTTCTATAAAACTAAAAAGGCCCCAATAGTGATACAGAACAGAAAGTTACGATCTATAGAAACAAAGACTTCACAGGCAACATGACTTCATTAAAATAATATCTCTCAATAATCACTCTCAATGTGAATGGCCTAAATGCTCCCATAAAACACCACAGAGCTGCAGATTGGATAAAAAGACATGACCCATCCATTTGCTATCTACAAGAGACTTATTTTGAACCTAAAGATACATCCCTTAAAAAGTTAAACATTGAGCTACCCTATGACCCAGCCATTGCACTACTGGGTGTTTACCCCAAAGATACAGATGTAGTGAAGAGAAGGGCCATAATCACCCCAATGTTCATAGCAGCATTGTCCAAAATAGCTAAATCGTGGAAGGAACCGAGATGCCCATCAACAGATAACTGGATTAAGAAGATGTGATCCATATGTTCAATGGAATATTACTCAGCTATCAGAAAGAACGAGTTCTCAACATTTGCTGCAACATGGACGGCACTGGAGGAGATAATGCTAAGTGAAATAAGTCAAGCAGACAAAGACAATCATCATATGATTTCTCTCATCTATGGAACATAAGAACTAGGAAGATCAGTAGTGGAAGAAAGGGATAAAGAAAGGGGGTAATCAGAAGGGGGAATGAAGCATGAGAGACTATGGACTCTGAGAAACAAACTGAGGGCTTCAGAGGGGAGGGGGTGGGGGAATGGGGTAGACTGGTGATTGGTAGTAAGGAGGGTACGTATTGCATGGTGCACTGGGTGTTATACGCAACTAATGAATCATCGAACTTTACATAAGAAACCAGGGATGTACTGTATGGTGACTAACATAATAAAAAAACATTAAAATAAAAAAAAATTGGAAAAAAAATAAAGATAATCCAGACTGAAGGTGAAGGGATGGAAAAACATTTTTTCATGCCAATGGACCTCAAAAGAAAGCTGGAGTAGCAATTCTCATATCAGACAGATTGGATTTTAAACTAAAGACTGTAGTTAGAGATACAGAAGGACACTATATTATTCTTAAAGGATGTATCCAAGAAGTGGATATGGCAATTATAAATGTCTATGCCCCCAACAGGGGAGCAGCAAGATACACAAGCCAACTCTTAACTAGAATAAAAAGACATATAGATAAAAATACATTAATAGTATTGGACCTCAACACTCCACTATCAGCAATAGACAGATCACCTAAGCAGAAAATCAACAAAGAAACAAGAGCTTTGAATGCCAGACCAGACCATATGGACCTCATAGATATATATAGAACACTACATGCCAGAACAAAATACTCATTCTTTTCGAATGCACATGGAACGTTCTCCAGAATAGATCATATCCTGTGTCACAAAACAGGTCTCAACTGATACCAAAATACTGAAAGTATTCCCTGCATATTCTCAGACCACAATGTTTTGAAATCGGAACTCAATCACAAGGAAAAATTTGGAAGAAATTCAAACACTTGGAAACTAAGAACCATCCTGCTCAAGAATGATTCAATAAACCAGGAAATCAAAAATGAATTTAAACAACTTATGAAAACCAACGAGAATGAAAATACAATGGTCCAAAACCTATGGGACATTGCAAAGGCAGTCCAAAGGGGAAAATGCATGGCCATCCAAGCCTCACTCAAAAGAATAGAAAAATCTAAAATGCAGTTTTTATATTCTCACCTCAAGAAGCTGGAACAGAAACAGAAGAACAGGCCTAAGCCACACACAAGAAAGCAGTTGATCAAGATTAGAGCAGAGATCAATGAATTAGAAACCAGGAGCACAGTAGAGCAAATCAACAGAACTAGAAGCTGGTTCTTTGAAAGAATAAATAAGATCGACAAGCCACTGGCAAGACTTATCCAAAAGAATAGAGAAAGGACCCAAATTAATAAAATTATGAATGAAAAGGGAGAGGTCATGAAATAGGAAGGATTATTAGAACCTTTTATCAACAGCTTTATGCCAATAAATTAAACAACCTGGAAAAATGGACACTTTCCTGGAAACCCATAAACTACCAAGACTGAAACAGGAAGAAATTGATTTTTTTAAACAGACCAATTAATTATGAAGAGATTGAAGCAGTGATCAAAAACCTCCCAAAAAACAAGACATCAGGGCCTGATGGATTCCCCAGAGAGTTCTACCAAACATTCAAAGAAGAAATAATGCCTATTCTCCTGAAGCTGTTTCAAAAAATAGAAACAGAAGGAAAACTACCAAACTCATTCAATGAGGCCAGTATTACCTTGATCACCAAACCAGGCAAAGACCCCATCAAAAAGGAGAATTACAGACCGATATCCCTGATGAATATGGATGCCAAAATTCTCAAGAAGATCTTAGCTAATAGGATCCAACAGTACATTAAAAGGATTATCCATCATGACCAAGTGGGATTCATCCCTGGGATGCAAGGGTGGTTCAACATTCACAAATCTATCAGTGTGAAAGATCATATCGACAAGAAAAGAGTCAAGAATCATATAATCCTCTCAATGAACTGTCTGCCACATATTAAGTACTTAATATAAGTTGGTTAAGTATATCAAATATGTAGGTTCAGCTGGAAGGTAGATAAGAATTTGAGTGTTCTTTTTCCCCAGACATCCCCTTTCCATTGATTTTGTTGGGAATCAGCCTTTCTCAACATTGTCTTCATTCATATAATCCCTGTAATGTTCCCACTAAATTAATCAGACATCTGCGCCCCAAGTACTTTGCAGTTTGTACTACATTGGCTGTATTAAAACTGTATGGCCAGCTTTACCACTCTTAATGCAGGGTCCAGTGCCACAAAAAAATCTAGCCAGCTAGAATGAAGCTTCCAAACCAGCCCCAAGTGCCTTAGAGATACTCTAGGCAGAAACCTTGCTCCAAACTCAGACCTCATTGATTTCTGTTGCATGGAGGAAACAAATTTATGTAGGAATGAGCTTGATTGCTTGAACCTAGGCCATGCAAATATTCTAAGTAGGGGAAGTCATGAGGTGTCTGTTTTTCCACCTCAGAGGGCCAGATAAAACAAGAATGGGGTCCTGAGGAGTTCATTTATTGGAGGGCAGGGGATATGCTGTCTGTCTCAGACCCCATCACGCCATGAGGTGGGAGCATGATGATATTAGGGTGGCTCTTATGAGGTTCTTTTTATTTTTTCATTTAAATTCAATTAGCCAACATATCTAGTTTCAGATGTAGAGTTCAGTAATTCATCATTTGCATATAACACTCAGTGCTCATCACATCACGTGCCCTCCTTAATGCCTGTCACCCAGTTACCCCATCCCCCCACCCATCTCCCCTCCAGCAACCCTCAGTTTCTTTCCCATAGTTAAGAGTCTCTTATATGAGGTTGTTTTTAATAAATCCTCACTGAATGACCTGGCCATCTGCCAGACATTGTTATAGTCACTGTGATAGGGAAGTAGGGATAAAAATATACTAAAAAAACACAGAAACAAATTTGTAAGAATCTTATAAAACGAACTCATGGTTGCCAGAGGACAGGGGAGTGAGTAGATGGGCAAAATAGATGAAAGAGATTAAGAGGTACAAATTTCCAGTTATAAAATAAATAAGTCAGGGGTATGAAAAGAACAACATAGAGAATACAGTCAGTAATATTGTGACAACATTGTATGGTTACAGATGGTAAATACACTTATGGTGGTGAGCACCGTGTAATGTATAGAATTGCCGATTCTTTGTGTTGTACACCTGAAACTAATATAACATTGTATACCAACTATACTTCAATACCAACTTTTACTTCAATAAAAAGGTGGAATTTTAAGAAACAAAACAAAAGAGGAAAGGGGGAAAAAAGAGAGAGAGGCAAACCAAGAAATAGATTCTTAATTATAGAGAACAAACTGATGGTTACCAGAGGGGAGGTGGGTGGGGGGATGGGTTAAATAGATGAAGGGGATTAGGGAAATACACTTGTTGTGATGAGCACGGGGTGTTGTATGGAAGTGTTGAATCACTATATTTTACATCTGAAACTAATATTACACTGTATAACTAAAGAAAAAGAGATATACCTCAGAGCTCACACCAGGAAAGGCATAACTGAGAGTCAAATTCTGACTGAGTCTGGGATGATGGCTTCTTGTAGTAAGTGGTTTTTGAACTGGGTCTTGAAGAATGAGATGTTTAAAGATTTGGGAAAATAACTGCATGGAATGGTGGGAGCAGAGTTGCTGAGGTGAGTGGGCATAATTCACTTCAGATGGTAGTGACTAAGCCCAAGTGGCCTGGTGAGTAGGGAAAATGGTTGTTTACAGAAGGCTGGCTAGGTTGTAATTGCCCCCTTTGATCAGGGAGCACCTTTGGCCAAAAGGTAAGATATTAAGAGAGGCCATGAGGAAAAGAACTCTGTTTTACAAACCAAATAAATATAAACTCTACAATCATGCTAAGAAGCCTAGGAAGGCAGAGACCACCTGGTAAAGTCTCTCCATTTGGCAGGTGAGAAAACAGGCTCAGAGAAGGAAAAGGAATTGCTGGAGGTAACACGGCAACTCTGAAGCAGAACCAACATGAGAACGTAATCCTTCTGAATTCACTTTCAGGTTTGGAAATTCTATGAATAAAAATTTGTGAAAAGCATAATATTGTTAAAGACTATTTATGGAAACCATCTAGCAGAGTACTTCGCATATGATAGCTACTAAGCAGACTGACAGTGAAGCATAGAGGTTAAGAACACACATCCTAAAGCCAAGCTGCTTGTATTTGAATCCCGACTCTACCACTTTCTATTTGTTTGATTATGGGCACTTGTACCTCAGTTTTGATGGTTACCATGAGAATTAAATTATTAAATTATTTACCATCTGCAAGGTGCTTAGAAAAGTGCCTGACATAAAAATTACTATGTAAATATCTGATAATAAATACATTTTTAAAGTTCCTTTCCCTATCCACTATTGTTGCCACTCAGGGGATGATTTTAGAGGGAAACCACAAAGCAGTTCTAACTCATCTCTTTCTTATGACTGTGCTTTAATTCTCCTTCTTCTAAATACAGAAGCATAGAACCTCAAAATGTTAGAGCTGGAGGAGCCCTTAAGAGCCCTTCCAGGCTATTTTTGGTTCAGAGAGGGGATAGGTAGTATTACATAGGCTTAAGACAATGTGCTTTGTGTTAAAATGTCCAAGGTTCAGTTTCCAGCTATCCTATGTTCTATTACCTCTGTGTCTTGATTATTTATAAAAGAGGGATAAAAATAGTCCCTTTCATAGGGTGTGTGAGGATTAAATGATAGAATGCATATAATACAACACTTGGCTCATAACTGCTCTATCAGAAGTGCTTTGTAAATGGTAGCTACTATTATTTTTTAACTGATATTATGCTCATGGTTATAATAGTGACTTGGGTACAAAGCTGATGCTCAAGCAGATGCTTTTTAAATTCTGTAAGTAAGATATTTTTATTCTGAGGAATACCGCAGGGCACATATCCACATTTCCTCCCTGCCAACTCATTCTCCAGCTGACTGAAGGTGGGGACAGCTCTTCTTAGCATTCAGTTAGGTAATTATTGTGGTGATCTAGCTCTTAGAGGATCCAGGAAGTGAGATTCCCAATCTACGTATTAGACATCTTCCAATAACTCCTATTTCCAAAGTGTTACACCATTTACAAAGTCTGTTCATCCCCATTATTTCATCCAGATTAAAAAAAAAAAAACAACAAGCTCTGGGATGGTCAGAGATAGGTACTCCTAGTTTTCAAGTCAGAAATTGAAGCTCAGAGAAGTAAAGTGATTTGTCAAAATGACATGACATATTAGTAATGGAGGGAACTCTCAAACTCAGATTTTATTCCAGTTCAGAATTCTTTCTCTTATGGGATCCTGATTAAATCCCCCAGTTTTAAATGAATGCTTAATTTTGGCCCTTAGCCTGTCAAGTGGACCAGGTAATATGTGAGTGTATAAGGAAGTGCGGTTTGGTAGAGAGAGAAACAGGAAACCTGGTCTAGACTTGGGAGCAAGGAAGGTTTGAACTCTGCTATCTAGACCAGAATCAAACCAGGGGAAAAAGTTACTTCCTTTGATTTCTACTTTGTAAAAAGGAGAGGGGTTTGGGTGAAAAGAACTGTGTGGGATGTGGAATATGGCTCTGCAGACCAGATGATCCAAGCTATGAAATAGGCCTAAAATGGGCCAAATCTTAGAGTAGCCACAACAAATCCCCTACCCTTGGAGAAGTCTACAGATAGGTGTTTGGAATCTTTGGTGAGTCACAGTGAAAACCTCATCCCCTCTTTCACCCTCTGCTTTGCCAGCTGTACATGCAGCAACATTGTATTTTATCCAGCTCTATGTTATTCTCCCAAGGTTTAATACGTCGGTACTGCAAGATCAGGTGTTTTGGCCTGAAAAAGTAATGGGTCTAGGCTGGTGCCTCCACACAACTATAATACCTTGGCAAATGAAAGGTAAGAGAAATCCCCTGCACATCTTTTAGACCAATCTTAAAGTAGGAAGAAGTCACATTTTCCTCCTACCCTCTGCTCAATGTCCTCTGTCAACCATGTCCTGTCTCTAACAGGTTAGTTTTAAAAAATGGCACAACGAGGGATATTTTCTCTGGTGCAATCTGAGTCAGGCAAACCAGCTCTGCTTCCTAGGAGGAGGCTTCTGAGTGGGCTGGGGAGTCCTGACTTGGCATCTACTTTGCCTCTGGCCGTAAACATGCCTTTAAATCTCCAAGAGTAAGAGCGAAGGAGCTGTGTGCTAGCTTTTGCCTGAAGCTAGGCACAGAATTCAGAAAATTCCCAGTGTCTTGGAATGATCATGCAGAGCAAAGTCAACCCCACAGGACATATTTCATGGATCCACAGGAATTACTATTGTATAATACACAAGAGCAGACCCCAGCTAGTCTTTTAACTATAGCGTTAAAGTTTTCCTTATATTTTGGACATCCTTCCACTCAGTCTTGACTGAGTTTATCAATCAAGGAAAGCCAATCTTTCTGACATCCTCTCTGAAATGGCAGGTCAAGGGAATGAGGGGTCATCCCACTGAGGCCAGTTAGGAAGGCTTCACTTGTTTTAACCCCCCCCCCAAATTCCTTGTTCTTTTGGAAGATGGGAATGACATTTGTGGGTAAATTACCTTGACCAAAATTCCTTAGAAGGTTATCTGCATTATTGGCTTCTATTAAATGATGTTAGATGAATTCTCATTGATTATGATTCTGACCTTAAGTCTCAGTGTCATCCAGGCCTTGAGTGATAGCATGTGGAGAAGTCTTGTACCCCTGATCCCAGATCAGAAAACACATGGTCCACCTTTGGCAGAGTAAGTATGAAAAAGCTTAAGTGTCCACATTCCTCCAATGCCTTCAGCCCCAAACCTCATTAAATAAAAACACCATGACTTGCTCCCAGTAATGACCAAAAAATAATTTTGTGGAGGGAGGGTCTTTAGGTGGGAAGGGACAGTGGTTCCAGAATCTTTTACACTGTCTTCTGGAAAGTTGCCTCTCACTTTAGTTATTTATCCTGAGCATTCCTCAGCTTAAATCTTGGAAATGCCCAGATTTTTATCCTTTAGAAAAAGTTTTCTTTTTATCAAGGAAAAGGAGTAGAGGTAGGTAGTAGGGAAACCCATCAAAAGAAATGAACGGACACATCAAGGACTAATGATACACTCCTGGATTTTTTAAACCATGTCACTTAAGATCAAGGAGATGGTAGAGGTCCTTCATATGGAATTTGTGTATTGCATATGTTGCTGATGTACAGCTGATATTTTCTGCTAGTCTTTTTGGGATCTAGGCCTTGTCAGCCAATTGGTGGCATACAAGGAGTAACTAACATTTTTAGTCTCGCCACTTCTCTCTCCCATTCTTGAAGGTTAGAATCTTGGCTAGTATTTTGGCGATGCCAGGCATGAGTTGTGCAACCCAGGGCAGGAAAATAGAAAGCTCATATAATTGCTCTGAATTATTATGTGCCTCATTCATTTCTACATTCTAAGTGCCTAGAAAAGTCATTGGCATATAGTAGATGCTCAGGAAATATTTATTGATTAAATAACTTCTTAAATAAATATTTCTCAGTGCTGACCCTGCCAAGGATGAAAGATTAATCTTTTTTCAAGTAACTTCCCACCTCCACCTCAACCTCTCATATGCCAAAGTCTTTCCATCTGCCACAAAGAAGAGAGAGCTCATGGATAAGGATGGAGAAAGACATGGATGGGCCATAATGGAGTCGAACTCAGAATAATTCAGATAGTTAATTAGATCATTTGCAGAGTCCAAATTTTCTGCTAGTAAAAAAACCCTATAATTTCTAATTCAGTTTACACTTATTTTGTTCTTCTCTAAAACATTAATCGGGAGGACAATACCAATCTTGAAATTTTGCCTGCAGAGCTTGCATTCCCCAGGTTTTTTGCCCAAAGTTTAATGACCCAGGCTTGGAGTCTGATCCACTCTCCAGCCAAGTCTTGCAGAAATCTAAAGTGTTTTGTAAAGAGTTGATTGCATAGAAAGATAAAATGTCAAAGCTGAAGAGGACCTTAGAAATGACAGGGCTTAACCTTGAGCTTAGAAATGACAGAGCCTAATCTCTTCCTTCTATAGGTAGGGACACTGAGACCCAAAAAGTGGTGATATTGGAAACTTGATGTGCTGACCTCCAGGCTACTGTTCTTCTCATGAAATTACATGATTTTCTGATTTTTTCAGTTAATTCTACCTAGGATTCCTACCACCACCACCACTATAAGGTTATATAATGCAGTTCCCTGGATTGGAAACCCCAGGTGTATGGGGGAAAACAAAAACAAATTCAAGAACAAAAGCAAAAACAAAAACAAAAAAACAAAACCTCTGCCCCTCTTAGAACTGTGTCAACTGCAAATTGTAGGTTCATTTTGGCCCAGAATGTGCTACTGGTGTGCTCCTATGGAAGGGGCAAAACCCTTAGGCTCTGTCATTTCCCCTACTCAGCTGAGCCAGGTGTGCTAGGGCGTGTTTGCACAGCATCCTCTCCCACACATTTTGTTGGAACAGAGGCCACAGGCCAACTACATGTTAATGAAGCTATACAGAATAAATAGAGCTCCCAGGTCCTGCACTGGGAAGAAGTGAGGCCGGGTGGAAAAGAAACCAGGCTGTGGGGGAAGGCAAATTGTAATTACAGATGAGAAAAGAGCCTTAGAGCAAATAAGAGCACTGGGCTTATAAGACCTATATGTCTGGTCTTGGCTTTGTCTCTGTTAGCCATCCTTTTTCAAGTCACTTAACCTTTCTGACCTCAGTTTTATCATCTGTAAAATTGGGATAAATAGATCAGGTTCAACTATTTTAATGAAACTATGAAAGTTGTTTGAAAGCAACAGTATTATGCAAAATCTCTTTGTGACCAGACCTGTGTTTTTTTCCAATTCTTTGCATCAAGTAACTCTGGTAGAAGATATCACTAACTTTATTTAGATAAATATAAGAAAGGAAAACATAGGATGGTTAAAGAGTGATTATATGTTTTCTTTAAATCTAACTATAGTTTCCTGAAACAGTGGTTTTCAAACACACTGGTCTTCATATTGGCTGATCAGAATCTCCAGGGAAGTGTTTTTAAAAATCCATATGTTTGGGCTCCATCTTGAATCTGAGGTTAAGAATTGTAGGGAGAAGAAAGTACAAGTTAGGTGGGACATCCGTAATTTTAAGAAAAAGTCCCTAGGACATTCTCACAATCAACCAAATTTGAAAACTACTGATAGAGTATATCAAAGTAGTGAGTTATAGTAGAAGAAGTCCAGGCTCTAACTCCAGAGAGACCGATTTCGAGTATTGATCTGGAGCAAATAACTTTCCTTCTCAGAGCCTTCATTTTCTTATCTGTAAAATAGAGATATCTACCTCCTGAGGTTACTGTGGGAAAGGAGATGATGTAGGTAATGTAGCAGGCACACTTTGTCACTTGTAGTAGGCACTCAAGAATGTTTTTCCCCACTCTGGCCTGGTTTGTTGTAAACTATCTGTTTAGCTCATTCTGGATGCTTCCCAGGACTGTGGGTTGAGAGGATGGAGAACTGTGAAAAAAGGAGCAGCTTAATAACTGCTTGTGATTGTTTTAGTCAGATCAGAGATCTTTAAGTAAAGTTTTTTGCAAGGCAGTAAGAGGCCTAACATGGAAGAAGTGAACCTAAGAAACAAAAGAGACCTCAATAATTTATGAACATAAATGAATCTTCATTAGTGTAATTCAGCTACTCTACTTTTTTCAGTTCCGTGTCAGTTGACTCCCTCATAACTTCAGCTTTAACACAGTATGGTGTAACTTTCCTGCTCCAAATTAACCTGGTGACTTTCAGTCCTATCTCCTACTACTAGTTGCTTATTTCTTTTTAATATCTTTTAGTTTGAATGAGAGAATAACAAAATGAATCTGATTGACTCAGTTAATTTTTTGTGTGTGTGTGACAAGCCAAACAGATCATAAATTCCAGGCCAGCCTAAGATTGATTGCCCTCCAGTCAGAATCCATCAGGGCAGGGTCATTTAGAATAAAGCATGACAACCTATGCTGTAGGAACACTTTATTTTGGAAAGAGACATAGTTTAGACAGGTAACATAACACAGGACTGGCATAACATTATGCTCTGGGGTTGAACAATTGAACAGATATGAGCAGGGATTTGTCAGTGGATGTGTACCAATTGTGTAGGTAACATGATGGCATTTTGGACAGTTGTATAGGTAACCAATAGGAAGTTTACCTATTTCCTGGACATCATATAGCCATCCATTCTCTGGCTTTGGATCTCAACCATGGCAATGATGACAAGAAGAATGTCTATATAATGGAACCTTATTTCCTGCCTGTACTGCATAATGACACACAATGTTTAAGACAATTCACTTCCATTATCTTCTTTGAGTTTCAAAACAACATTATGTGAAGGATGAATACTTCCCTTTACAGGTGAAGAAACTGAGGTAAGAAAACAAGCATCTGACAGTCAAGAGGTAGGAGTCAAACCTGATCTTCTGCCTCTTTATTTCATACTGTCACCATTGTACACAAGCTTTGGTCTTCCTCATTTTAAATCCAAGAAGATGCAATGAAGTATGCCACTTAATTTTAGAGATGGAGACACTGGGGCATAATAGGTCACCTGGACTAGTCTATACTGACAAACTGGGGCAGACAATTGAGTAATTTTTCAGGAAAATTCAGGTGAAGTTCCCACTTTCACTAAGGTGCATACCTAGAGGGAGAGGTGATCCAGAACTTTGCTACTCTTTGAGAATGTTTTTTTTTTTTACTTATGCAAACCTAGTTTTCAAAAAGCCCTTACTTGTGGTGGCTTACATGAGCATTACAACAGCCCTATAAAGCTGCTTTATAACTTCTATTTTAGAAATGAAGAAATTGAGACTTATAGAGGCCATATGACTTTCTTAAACACAGATTGCTGGGCCATACTCCCAAAGACTTTTGTCAGTAGGTTTGGGTGGGGGTACAAAATTTGCATTTTAAACAATTCTTAGGTAATTTTAACTAATTCTTAGGTAATGCTGGTTCATGAGGCCACAATTTAAGAACCCCTGCTATAGACAAAGCTTTGGTTCAGTGATTGGTTTATGGCATCAAGCTTTCAGGCCACTAAGATAAAATGGTTGAAGAAACCTGGATATTTGAGGCCCTAGGCAGCCTCTGTGAAAGTTAACTGATGTCACATAATACCTTTGTTTCCTCCATAGGCCATAGAAAATAGTGATGAGGGCATAGACCTTGGAATCAAATTGATTTGGTACATCTTCACAGCTATGTGATTTCAAGAAAGTCATATGTCCTCTATATGCCTCAGTTTCTTCATTTCTAAAATGATGGTAATGAAGCAGCTTCATAGGACTGTTTGTTGGGAAACTCACATAAGCTAATGCATGCAAGAACTTTTTGAAGACTAGAAGGTTGCATCAGTTGAAAAACATTAAAGTTCTTCTGGATCATCTTGGTATTTCAGGATCCCTTTGATGCCTGGACATTTGTTGCAAAATGTGGCAGTTAGGCAGGTCTTCAAGTGGCTATGGAGAAGCCACTCTGGACTTTGCAGGTGTCTATTCACCCCTATTGACACTATCTAAAAATCCTTTTAATCTGATGCTTCTAATAGTCAAACTGTTCTCATTCTCAGATCCTAAGAAATGCAGATGGCCTCGTGGTTCTTACCACTCAGTCTTCATCCTTAGAAGATTGGGTCACTGAAGAAAATTAGCAGTTTATTAAGAGGTAAGCAGCAGATAAAACCTTCTGCAATGTGCCAAACTACTCTCTACTAGAGGGTCTAATGGAAGAGTTACCAAACTGGGAGTCGGGAAAGCTGGATCATATATTATGTTCTGCAACTGATTCACTGTGTAGCCTTGTAAAAATCACTCCTGCTCTCTAGGCTTCAATATTTTGTCTCTAATGGTAAATAGGTACTCAGATTCATTAGTCTTGAAGAGACCTTCAAGACCTGAATTGTAGGATCATCAAGACAACAGACCTTGCTCCTAGTCTTGGTTGTATGTCTGTACTCACAATGTAGCCTTGGGACATCACTACTCATCTCTGAACTTAGTTTTGTCACCTATAACCTTGAGAATAATTATAAACCATGCCCTAACTCCCTCCTAATGTTTATGTAAAGAGTCAAATATACAGTATTCAAAAGTTATTTAGATATCTGATGTGATAAATACCCAGAATATATAAAAAACTTGTATAACTCAGCAACTAATGAACTGATTAAAAATTAGCAAAGGATTTGAATAAACATTTCTGCAAAGATATACAAATAGCTAATAAGCACATTGAAAGTTGCTCAACATTATTAATAATTAGGAAAATGAAATCAAAACCACAGTGAAATACCATCTCACAACCATTAGAATAGGTACTATAAAAAATCAGAAAATAACAAGTGTTGGCAAGGATGTGGAGAAATTGGAATCCTTTTGCACTGTTGATGAGATTGTAAAATGGTGCAGTCACTACAGAGAACAGTTCCTCAAAAAAAAAAAAAGATTACCATATGATCTTCTAATTCCAATTCTGGATATATATATCACAAAGAATCAAAAACAGGGTCTTAAAGAGGTATTTGTACACACCTGTTCATAACAACATTATTCACAATAGCCAAGAGGTGGAAGCAACACAAGTGTCCATTGATGGATGAATGAATACATGGATAAAAAAAGGTTGTATATACATACAACAGAACATTATTTACTCTTTAAAAAGGAAGAAAAATTTGACACATGCTACAACATAGATAAACATTCATGGCATTATGCTAAATAAATAAGTCAGTTACCAAAAAAGACAAATACTGTATGATTCCACTTATATAAGGTCCCTAGATTAATCAAATTCATAGAAGCAGCAAACAGAATAGAGGTTACCAGGGACTAGGGAAGGAGTGAATAAGGAGTTATTGTTTATGGCTACAGAATTTCAGTTTTGCAAGATGAAAATAGTTCTACAGATGAATGTTGGTGACGGCTGTGTTGTGCAATGTAAATGTACTTAATGCCATTGAAACATACACTTAAAATCGTTAAGATGGTAAATTTTGTGTTATGTGTATTCTACCACAGGTAAAATAATAAATTCCTTTCAGGACTAAAAAAAAATATTTTAGAAATGTGGGAATCTAGTGGGAAATGGTTCAAGATGGCAGCATAGGAAGAAACAGAACTCACCTCCTCCTATGAACACAAGTTTACAAATACATAGAAATAAGGGTATAAGGTCTGTGCCCAGATTTCTTTTTGCATGTGGATGTCCACTTGTCCGAGCACCATTGTTGAAAAGATTATCTTTGCTCCATTGTATTGTCTCTGCTTCTTCATCAAAGATCAGTTGACTATACTTATGTGAGTCTATTTCTGGGCTCTCTATTCTAATCCATGGATCTATTTGTGTATTCTTTCACCAATACAAACTGTCTTGATTACTGTAGCTTTATAGTAAGTCCAGAAGCTGTGTAGTGTCAGTCCTCCAATTTTGCTCCTCTCCTTCAATATTGTGTTGGTTATTCTGGGCCTTTTGCCTTGCCACATAAACTTTAGAATCAATTTGTTGATATCTACAAGATAACTTTCTGGGATTTTTATTGGAATTGCGTTAAATCTACAGATCAAGTTGGGAAGAATTGGCAGCTTGACAATATTAGGTCTTCTTACCCATGAACATGGAATATCTCTCCATGTATTTAGTTCTTTGATTTTACTCATCAGAGTTTTGTAATTTCCCTCATATAGAACTTGTACATATTTTGTTAGATTTATATCTAAATATTTCAATTTTGGGGTGCTAATGCAATTGGTATTATGTTTTCATTTTCAAATTCTACTTGTTCATTGCTGGTACATAGGAAAGTGATTGACTTTTGAATATTATCATGTATCCTTCAACCTTGCTATTAATTGCTTATTATTCCAGGAGTAGTTTTTTGTCAATTCTTTCAGATTTTCTACATAGACAATCATGTCATCTGTGGTGAGAAGGGACATCCTTGCCTGGTCTTAGTAGGAAAGCTTCAAGTTTCTCACTATTAAGTATGATGTTAGCTATAGGTTTTTGTAGATATTCTTCATTGAGTTGAGGTGTTCCCCTCTATCTGTAGTTTATTGAGACTTTTTACCATGAATGAGTATTGGATTTTATCGAATGTTTTTTCTGTCTGTTGATATGATCATGTGATTTTTCTTTTTCAGTCTGTTGATGTGATAGATTACATTGATTTTTGAATGTTGAACCAACCTTAAATACCTGAGCCACTAGCAAATTTTAACACTGATTGATTATATTAGTTAGTTGAGACCTTGGACCTGGAAAGGATGAAAGTTAGGGTCAAGTAAACTAGGGAGGTGGTATGGCAGGGAAGGAAGAGTGCCCAGGAGATGGGTGTGAAAACCCCAGGCTGGGGAAGGAATAGGTAGAATGAGAGAGCAGAGGTGAAGGTGACTGGAAATCAGATCCTGGGGAAGAAAGGGTTGGTTTTGTCCAAGATAGACCTAAGCCTGAAAAAAAGAAGAAAGGAAAAACAGATCAACACTAGGTCAATACATAAGCTATTAACTCTGTGTGGGCATCCATTATGGATTTTGTTATAAAATGGCAATAGAAAACTATAGAAATCTAACATCTACCCAAGGTGGGACTATAAGATTCCTTTATATGTAGTATGATCTTAGAAGGTTGGAGAGGATCTCGAATCTTGGCTAAAACTCCATAATCCCTATACTAAATGTCTGAAATTTGTTACTAGATGTCCTCATGAAGATATGTCTATTTCCCTCTGCAAGGAAAGTGGCAGATGTTGCTTTCTGGATGCTCTCTTCCTTTGAAGGTAGAAAGCTCTATGGGCTGAACTGCTGAATAATAGTCTAGAAACTGAGCCCAACATAAAATTTGAAGGAAAAATCACACTGCCATCAAGCTTAGTGAGAGGAAAGCAGTGGCAATTTTTCAATATGCAGACTCTCATCCAAGGAAATAAAAATGTTAAATAGAATTTCAGTGAGACTCTGTTTTGATCAGTTAATTACCAATAAAATATCATATTGTACTACATAACACATAAACTCTCATGTACCTCAACAAATAGATGTATTTTGCATTGCACTTTGTTTCCATGTTTCAAATAGTTGACTGAGAGTTTTAAATAAAAACTTTTGTCTATTTCAAAACTTAAAAAAAAAGAAATAATTCTTTCTGAAAAAGACCTGAAAAATGGATGAACATACCCTTTACAACAAAGGATAAAAAAACAGCATCGAAATGAGTAGGAGAGGCAGATATATACTCTCACCAAAGACAAAGAAACTAACAAACAAACAAACAAAAACCACCCCAGGTGTAGCAATCCACAATAGGGAGGAACCTTATAAATATGGAACTTTTTCCTAAGAAACAGGGAGTCTGTGCTTCATATCAGGCACCCCAATCAACAAATACCACACACAAGAGAGACAGCTCCCAAATCATCTACCTTTGAAAACCAATGGGGATTATATACAGCAACTCCATAGAACTGTAGGGAATGGAGAACCTACTTTTAACGGGCTCACTCACAGACTTGCCCACCCTGAAACCCTGAGACCAGGAACAAAATCACCACTTTGAAAAGAGCCTGGATCATATGTGAAGGAGACCCATTTATTAATGTTAAAACTATCTGTTGGAGAGGCAGAAATATGTTGGGACTCACTCTAGGGACAGAGACACTAGTGGGTGTCATTCTTGTGATCTCATTCTAACTTGCTAATATTGGCACGGGTGAGTGTTATTTTGTAACTCTCCCTCTAACCTATTAGCACTGAAAGGTGTGCCCCACTGAAGGACCTACCCACCCCAAACTGCAGCCACATCCCACAGCTAGGCAAGGTGAGAGCCCCACCCACACCATGCCAAAGTCACATGCCAGCTGTGCTGGGCAAGAGCCTTGCCCAATCCTCTACTACAACCATGGCCCCACTGCAGCAGATGGGCACATATACCTCACACTGATGATGCCCCTTGAGCCCCTTGATCTAATAACTGGAGGGGATAAGGCTTATGATGTCCCCATGGGACATCTATACAAGGCCCCTTCTTCAGGACTGGGAGAGGTAGTTGAATTTTATAATACACAGAAACAAACACCAAAAGCCAATCAAAACGAGGAGACAGAGGAATATGTTTCAAATGAAAGAACAAGACAAAACCTCAGAAAAAGACCTTAATGAAAACAGATAAACAATCTACCTGATAAAGAGTCCAAGGTAATGGTCATAAATATGCTCACCAAACTTGGGAGAAGAATGGACAGTAAGAACGTCAAAAAGAGATATAAAACAGAAGAAAAGAAAATACCAAGAAGATGTCATGGAGCTGAAGACTATAATAATTAAAGAGAAAAAAATACTCTAGAGGCCTTAACAGCATATTGGGTGAAGCAGAAGAATGGATCAATGAGCTGGAAAACAGAACAATGAAATTCACCCAGGCAGAACTGCAACAAGAAAAAAAAAATAAGTTGACAATAGCTTAAAGGATCTTTGGGACAACATCAACTGAAATAACATTTATGTTACAAAGGTCCCAGAAAGAGAAGAGAAAATGGGCCAGAAAACTTTTTTAAAGAAATAGTCGCTGTAGGGGCGCCTGGGTGGCACAGCGGTTAAGCGTCTGCCTTCGGCACAGGGCGTGATCCCGGCGTTGTGGGATCGAGCCCCACATCAGGCTCCTTCGCTATGAGCCTGCTTCTTCCTCTCCCACTCCCCCTGCTTGTGTTCCCTCTCTCGCTGGCTGTCTCTATCTCTGTCAAATAAATAAATAAAATCTTGAAAAAAAAAAAAAGAAATAGTCGCTGTAAATTTACATTTGTGGTAAGAAACAGGCATCCAGGTTCAGGAAGCCCAACGATTTACAAATATGATAAACCTAAAGAGATCCACACCAACACACATTATAATTGAAATAGTAAAAGTTAAAGATAAAGAGACCATCTTAAAAGTAGCAAAACAAAACAAAACTCCACCACCACCACCACCACCACCACCAATCAACAACAACTTGTTATGCACCAGGAAAAACCCCATAAGGCTCTCAGCAGATTTTTCAGCACCAACTTTGTAGTCCAGAAGAGAGTGCATATGTTATTCAAAGTGCTAAAAGGAAAAAAAAATCCAACCAAGTATTCCCTGCCTGTCAAAGTTGAAGGAGAGATTTAGTTTTACAGATAAGAAAACACTAAAAGAGTTCATCAGCAATAAACCAGCATTACAAGAAATGTGAAAGGAACTTTGTGAAGTTGAAAAGAATGGCACCAATTAATAACAAAAAAGTACAAGAGTAAAAATCTCCCTGGAAAAGATAAATATATGGTAAAGACAGTGGATCAATCACATATAGAACAAGTATAAGGTGCCTGGGTGGCTCATTTGTTTAAGCGACTGTCTTTGGCTCAGGTCAGGATCCTGGAGTCCCAGGATCTAGTTTGGAATTGGGCTCCCTGCTCAGCAGGGAGTCTGCTTCTCCCTCTGACCCTCCCCCCTCTCCTGCTGTCTCTCTCAAATAAATAAATAAAATCTTTAAAAAAGAACTATTAAAAATGATAAAATAAAATAAGTATAAAGGTTAAAAGACAAAAGCAGTAAAATTAACTAAAATTTTAACAATTAGTTAAGGAATGCATGAAATAAAAACATGTAAAATGTGACATCAATAAAATAAAATGTGAAAAGGTGAGTAAAAATGTAATGTTTTAGAATGTGTTCAAATTTAAGTTCCTATCAACTTAAAACTGACAATTACATAATAGAGTGTTATATGCAAACCTCATGGTAGCCACAAAGGAAAAACTTATAGTAAATACACAATAGAAAATGAGAAAGGAATGTAAACATAACACTGAAGGAAACTATCAAACCACAAGGGAACAGAGAAAAAAAAAAAAGAAACAGAATGGAAATACAAAAAAAAAAAAAAAGCCAAAAAACAATGAACAAACGAGCAGTAACTACATATCTATCAATAATTACTTTAAGTGTAAATGGACTAAATTCTCCAATTAAAAGACATCAAGTGGCTAAGTGGATTAAAAAATAAGACCTATCTATATGCTTCCTACAAGAGACTCACTTCAGAAGTAAGGACACACACAAACTGAAAGTAAAGAGATGGCGAAAATATTCCATAGAAATAGCAATAAAAAGAAAGCTGATGAAGCCATCATCATACCGGACAAAATAGACTCTATTTTTTTTTCTTTTTCTTTTTTTAATATTTAAACTCAATTAGCCAAAATATAGTGGTATATCATTAGTTTCAGATGTAGAGTTCAATAATTCATCAGTTGCATATAAGATTTTATTTATTTATTTGACAGAGATAGAGACAGCCAGAGAGAGAGGGAACACAAGCAGGGGGAGTGGGAGAGGAAGAAGCAGGCTCATAGCAGAGGAGCCTGACGTGGGGCTCAAGCCCATAATGCTGGGACCACGCCCTGAGCCGAAGGCAGACACTCAACGCTGTGCCACCCAGGCGCCCCTCATCAGTTGCATATAATACCCAGTGCTCATCACATCAGGTGCCCTCCTTAATGTCTGTCACCCAGTTACCCCATTCCCCCACCCACCTCCCCTTCAGCAGCTCTCAGTTTCTTTCCCATAGTTAAGAGTCTTTCATGGTTTCTCTCCCTCTCTGATTTTTTCTTATTCCATTTTCCCTCCCTTCCCCTATGATCCTCTGCACTGTTTCTTATATTCCTCATATGAATGAAACCATGTGATAATTGTCTTTCTCTGATTGACTTCTTTTGCTCAGAATAGACTTTAAAACTAAGAATATAATAAAAGACAAAGAATAGCATTACATAATGATAAAGTGATCAATCCAGCAAGAGGATAAAACATTAATAATACATATGTGCACTCAACATAGGAGCACTAACATATATGAAGCAAATATTAACAAACCTAAAGGGAAAAATTGATAGTAATATGATAGTAGTAGGGAACTTTAGCACCCCACTTAAATCAATGGACAGATCATCCAGACAGAAAATCAATAAGGAAATATCAGCCTTAAACAACACATTAGACCAAATGGACTTAATAGATATATATAGAACATTACATCCAAAAATAGCAGAATACACATTCTTTTCAAGTGCACATGGAACAATCTTTCAGATAGACCACAGGTTAGCCACAAAACAAGTATCAACACATTTAAAAGACTGAAATCATATCAAGCATCTTTTCTGACCACAGTGGTATGAAATTAGAAAACTATTACAAGAAGAAAACTGGGGGAAAAAACAAAAAAAAATTGGAGATTAAACAACATGCAACTGAACAAGTTGCAAGTTTCTTCATTAAAGAAAGAAAAACACACATTTTAAAAAATACCTAGAGACAAATGAAAACAGAAATATGACATATCAAAATGTATAGGTTGTGGCAAAAGCAGTCCTAAGTGGGAAGTTTATAGCGATACCTCAAAAATAAAATAAAATAAAATAAAATAAAATAAAATAAAATAAAATAAAATAAAATAAAAATCTCAAATAAAGAACATAACTTTACACCTAAGGTAACTAGAAAAAGAATGAACAAAACCTGAAGTTAGTAGAAGGAAAAAAAAATGATCAAGATCAGAGCAGATGTAATAAAATAGAGCCAAAAAGACAATGGAAAAGATCAACAAAACCAAGAGCTGGTTTTTTAAAAATATAAACAAAATTGACCAACCTTTAGCTAAATTCACCAGGAAAAGAGAGAGGGCTCAAATAATAAAATTTGATTAAAGAAATTACAACTGATACAACTGACATAGAAAGGATGATAAGGAACTGTTATGAACAATTATACACCAACAAATTGGACAATTTAGAAGAAATGTATACATTTCCTAGAAACATGGAATCTTATAAGACTGATACATGAAGAAAGAGAATACCTGAATAGATCAGTTTCTAGTAAGGAAATTAAATCAGTAATCAAAAACTCTTAACAAACAAAAGTCCAAAATCAGATGGTTTTATTGGTGAATTCTACCAAACATTCAAAACAGATTTAATAGCTATCCTTCTCAAATTCTAAAAAACAAACAAACAAAAAAAAAAAACAGAAAAAGAAAAGAAGAGAAAGAAAAAAAACTGAAGTGGCAGATTGGCTTCTAAAATCATTTTACAAGGCTAGCATTACTTTGATACCAAAACCAGACAAGCACAACACAAAAAAGGAAAATTACAGGTGATATCCTTGATGAATATAAATGTAAAAATCCTCAACCAAATATTAGTAAACTGAATTTGAAAATACATTAAAAGAAGCATATACCATAATCAATTGGAATTAAATCAGTGATGTTAAGATAGCTCAACATCTGTAAATCAATTAACTTGATGCACCACATTAACAAACTGTAACATAAAAACCATATAATAATGATAATAGATGTATAGACAGCATTTAACAAAATTTGACATCCATTTACGATAAGAGCTGTCTACAAAGTGGGTAGAATAGAAGGAATGTACATCAACACAATAAAGGCCATATATTACAAATCCATAGCTAACATCATATTCAATGGTAAAAAACTGAAGAAGGCTTTTCCTCTGAGATCGGAAACACAACAAGAAAGCCCACTCTTGCCACTTTTATCCAATATACTATTGGAAATCCTAGCAACAGCAATAAGGCAAGAAAAATAAATAAAAGACATCCAAATTAGAAAGGAAATGTAAAACTGTCACTATTTGCAAATGACATGATACTGTATAAAAAAAAAATCCTAGTCTCCACCAAAAGATTTTAGAACTAATACACAAATTCAGTAAAGTTGCAGGTGGCAAAATCAATATGCAGAAATCTGTGGCATCTCCATAAACTAATAGCAAACTATCAGAAAGAGAAATTAAGAAAGCAATACCATTTACAATTGTATCACAAGGAATTGAGTAACTAGAAATAAATTTAACCAAAGAGGTGAAAGACCTGTACACTGAAAACTGTAAGACACTAATAAGTGAAATTGAAGAAGACACAAATAAATGGAACAAATATTTCATGCCAATGAATTGGAAGAATTAATACTGTTAAAATGCCCATGCTATCTAAAGCAATATACAGATTCAGTGAAATCCCTATCAAAATTACAAAGGCATTTTTTCAGAAAACTAGAGCAAATAATTCCAAAATTTATATAAAACCACAAAAGATCCCAAATAGCCAAAACAATCTTAGGGAAGAACAAAGCTAAAGGTACCATGCTCTCTGTCTAAAAATTATACCACAAACTTATAGTAATCAAAACAGTGTAGTATTGTCATGAATGCGACAGACAGATCAGTGGAACAAAACTAAGAACCCAAAAATAAATCCACACATATATGGACAATTAATTTGTGGCAAAGGAGCCAAGAACATACAATGGAGAAAGCACAGTCTCTCATATAAATGGTGCTGGGAAGATTTGGACTTGGAAAAGAATGTAACCAGACCACGTCTAAAAGAAAGTGATATATCATTGTAGTTTTGATTTGCATTTTCCTAATGGTAAGTGATGTTGGACGTCTAATCATGTGTCTGTTGGCCATCTGTATGTCTTCTTTGGAGAAATGTCTGTTTATATTTTCTGCCCATTTTTAACTGGGTTATTCATTTTTGGGTGTTGAGTTTTATAAGTTTATATATTTTGAATACTAACCCTTTATCAGATATGTCATTTGAAATATCTTCTCCCATTCCATAAGTTGCCTTCTAGTTTTATCGGTTCTTTCCTTCATTGTGCAGAAGCTTTTTATTTTGATGAAGTCCCAATAGTTTATTTTTGCTTTTGTTTCCCTTGCCCCAGTAAGAAGTTGCTATGGCTGATGTCAAAAAGATTACTGCCTGTGTTCTTCTCTAGGATTTTGATGTTTTTGTCTCACATTTAGGTCTTTCAATCATTTTGAATTTATTTTTTTGTGTGTGGTGTCAGAAAGTGGTCCAGTTTCATTCCTTTGCATGTTGCTGTCCATTTTTATTGAACATAATGTCTTTTTCCTATTGGATATTCTTTCCATTCTATGAGCATGAAATGTTTTTCCATTTTTTTTGCATCTTCTTCAAGAGATTTTTCTTACTTCTTGAGTTAGCCCTGTATTGCTATATACTTCCCTCTAAGAACTACTTTTGCTTCATCCCTAAGATGTTTTTTTAAATAATTTTTATTTTGTTATGTTAGTCACCATACAGTACATCCCCAGTTTTTGATGCAATGTTCCATGATTCATTATTTGCATAGAACACCCGTGCAATATACAATATGTGCCCTCCTTAATACCCATCACCGGCCTATCCCAATCCCCGACCCCTTCACCTCTGAAGCCCTCAGTTTCTTTTCCAGAGTCTCTCATGGTTCATTCCCCCTTCTGTTTACCCCCCTTCATTCTTCCCTTCCTTCTCCTACCCATCTCCCTGCTATTTCTTATGTTCCATAAATGAGTGAAACCATGTGATAATTGTCTTTCTCTGCTTGACTTATTTCACTTAGCATAATCTCCCATCCCTGTTGCTGCAAATGTTGGGTAATCGTTCTTTCTGATGACAGATATTCCATTGTATATATGGACCACATCTTCTTAATCCAGTCATCTGTAAAAGGGCATCTCGGCTCCTTCCACAATTTAGTTATTGTGGACAATGCTGCTATGAACACTGGGATGCATATAACCCTTCTCTTCACTACATCTGTAAGCTTGGGGTAAATACCCAGAGTGCAACTGCTGGATCAGAGGGTAGCTCAATTTTTAACATTTTAAGGGACCTCCACAATGTTTTCCAAAGTGGCTGTACCAACTTGCATTCCCACCACCAGTGTAAGAGGGATCCCCTTTCTCCACATCCTCTCCAACATTTGTTGTTTCCTGCCTTGTCAATTTTTGCCATTCTAACTGGCATAGGGTGGTATCTCAAGGTGGTATTGATTTGAACTTCCCTGATGTCTAATGATTTTGAACGTTTTTATATGGCTGTTAGCCATTTGTATGTCTTCATTGGAAAAGTGTCTGTTCATATCTTCTGCCCAATTTTTTTATTTGATTATTTGATTACCGTGTATTGAGTTTAAGAAGTTCTTTGTTGATCTTGGATACTAGTCTTTTATCTGTCATGTCATTTGCAAATATCTTCTCCCATTCCATGGGCTGCCTCTTAGTTTTTTTGACTATTTCCTTGGCTGTGCAGAAGTTTTGATCTTGATGAAGTCCCACAAGTTCATTTTTGCTTTTGTTTCTCTTGCCTTTGGAGATGTGTCATGAAAAAAGTTGCTGTGGCCAATGTCAAAAAGGTTGCAACTTATGTTCTCCTCTATGATTTTGATGGATTCCGGTCTCACATCAAGGTCTTTCATCCATTTGGAGTTTATCTTTCTGTATTGTGAGATAGTGGTCAAGTTTCATTCTTTTGCATGTAGCTATCCAATTTTCCCAGCACCAGCTATTGAAGAGACTGTGTTTTTTCCACTGGATGTGTTTTCCTGCTTTGTCAAAGATTGGTTGCTCATAGAGCCGAAGGTTCATTTCTGGGTTCTCTATTCTGTTCCATTGGTCTATGTGTCAGTTTTTGTGCCAGTACCCTGCTGTCTTTGTTTATTTATTTATTTATTTATTTATTTATTTATTTATTTATTTATGTTTTTTAATGATTTCTCATTATATTATGTTAGTCAGCATACAGTACATCCCCGGTTTCCGATGTAAGGCTCGATGATTCATTAGTTGTGTATAACACCCAGTGCACCATGCAATACGTGCCCTCCTTACTACCCATCACTGGTCTATCCCATTCCCCCACCCCCCTCCCCTCTGAGGCCCTCAGTTTGTTTCTCATAGTCCATAGTCTCTCATGTTTCATTCCCCCTTCTGATCACCCCCCCCTTTCTTTATCCCTTTCTTCCCCTACCGATCATCCTAGTTCTTATGTTCCATAGATGAGAGAAATCATATGATAGTTGTCTTTCTCTGTTTGACTTATTTCACTTAGCATTATCTCCTCCAGTGCTGTCCATGTTGTAGCAAAGGTTGAGAACTCATTCTTTCTGATTGCTGAGTAATATTCCATTGTATATATGAACCACAACTTCTTAATCCGGTCATCTGTTGAAGGGCATCTCGGCTCCTTCCACGATTTAGCTATTGTGGACATTGCTGCTATGAACATTGGGGTGCATTTGGCCCTTCTCTTTACTATGTCTGTATCTTTGGGGTAAACACCCAGTAGTGCAATGGCTGGATCATAGGGTAGCTCAATTTTTAACTTTTTAAGGGACCTCCACACTGTTTTCCAGAGTGGCTGTACCAACTTGCATTCCCACCAACAATGTAGGAGGGTTCCCCTTTCTCCACATCCTCTCCAACAATTGTTGTTTCTTGCCTTGTCTATTTTTGCCATTCTAACTGGCGTAAGGTGGTATCTCAGTGGGGTTTTGATTTGAATTTCCTTGATGGCTAATGATTTTGAACATTTTTTCATGTGTCTGTTAGCCATTTGTATGTCTTCATTGGAAAAGTGTCTGTTCATATCTTCTGCCCATTTTTTGATTTATTTGTTTCTCGTGTATTGAGTTTGAAAAGTTCTTTGTAGATCTTGGATACCAGTCCTTTATCTGCAGTGTCATTTGCAAATATATTCTCCCATTCCGTGGGCTGCCTCTTAGTTTTTCTGACTGTTTCCTTGGCTGTGCAGAAACTTTTAATCTTGATGAAGTCCCATAAATTCATTTTATCTTTTGTTTCTCTTGCCTTTGGGGATGTATCATGAAAAAGGTTGCTTTGGCCGATGTCGTAGAGGTTGCTGCCTATGTTCTCCTCTAGAATTTTGATGGATTCCTGTCTCACATCGAGGTCTTTCATCCATTTGGAGTTTATTTTTGTGTATGGTGTGAGATAGTGGTCAAGTTTCATTCTTTTGCATGTAGCTGTCCAATTTTCCCAGCACCATTTATTGAAGAGACTGTCTTTTTCCCACCGGATGTTTTTTCCTGCTTTATCAAAGACAGGTTGCCCAAAGAGCCGAGGGTCCATTTCTGGGCTCTTTCTTCTGTTCCATTGGTCTATGTGTCTGTTTTTGTGCCAGTACCATGCTGTCTTTGTGATCACAGCTTTGTAGTACAGCTCGAAATCCGGCATTGTGATGCCCCCAGCTTTGTTTTTCCTTTTCAACAGTTCCTTGGAGATTCGGGGCCTTTTCTGTTTCCATACAAATTTAAGGACTATTTGTTCCAGTTCTTGGAAAAATATCCTCGGTATTTTGATCGGGATAGCATTGAAAGTGTAGATTGCTCTGGGTAGCATGGACATTTTAACTATGTTAATTCTTCCGATCCATGAGCATGGAATATTGGAAAGCTGGTCATTAAACCACATCTCAGTGGCATCATTGCCAACTGACTTCCTGGATTGTAATTTATCTGTCTGTTAAGGTGAACCTACTTTGGCCAACCCTGTAGTGCAACAGTTCCTAGGGTGTATTGTTCCAGGTTCTAGTTTCTCTCACTCTTCATGTTGTATTTCTGAGATACGACTATGCTCTCCATAGAACAGGTGGGCCGTAAGTGCTCAGTCTCTTGGCCTTACATGGATTTTTCTGGTTCTTAGTATGGAGCTAGACACATCATAAACCATATAATATAGAAATTAACATTTGTTAATTTGAAGAAAGTGGTAGGTATTTTTATATCTATAGGTTCCATTATTTCATTGACTTATTTCAGCTCTGTGAAGTAGGGATTATTGGTTCTCCTATACAGATAAAACTCTGAAGGCCACTGAAGTTCAATAGATTATCCAAGGGCCACAGCACCAGTAAGTAGCAAAGTGTGGATTCTTACCTAAATATGTCTGACTGCAAAGTAGAAAATCTTTCTATTCAGCAAATATTTACTAAGCATTTAAGAATGGAATTCCTGCCTGAAACTATGGGACTTTGCTACAAGGTTCTTGAATTTACAGAAGAATTTAACTGTATGAAATTAGAGTTAGAATCTAGGCCAAGGAGAGTTCCTACTGCCTCTATGGTTCCCAGAGCCCATGTTGCAAAAAGCCATAAACAAAGTAGATGTTTCTGAGAAGTGGGAAGGGGTACCTATTTCTTAGGTATATTTAAGAATGGGTTAATACAATTTTTCCTGAACAGATTTGTAAGATTCTGCTTGGTGTAAACCCTGGAACTATTGTGGTGAAGAACAAGGCTGGGGAATGTGGGATCAGAGGACTGAAACTAAGAAGGCACCAATGACACCAGAACAAGTGCAAAATTTTGTCACTGGGACCCAAAATCAAATACTTAAGTCTAGAGAGAAGGGCTTAGCCACATTCTTGTTTTTAATTTCAAATTCCAATTGTTCCTTACTGGTATATAAGAGAGTAATTGACTTTTGTATGTTAATCTTTTATCCTGAAATCTTGCTATGGTCATTTATTAATTCCAGAGTTCTTGATTGATTCTTTTGCACTTTCTAAGTAGAAAGTAGTCATCTGCCAACAAATACAGTTTTATTCCTTTGTTCCAAATCTGTCTACCTTTCATTTTGTTGTCTTATTGCATTAGTTAGGACTTCAGGTATGATGTTGAATAGGGATGGTCAGAGGGGGCATCCTTGACTTGTCCCTGATCTTAGTTTCACTTCATTTAGTATGATGTTAGCTGTAGGGTTTGTTTTTTGTTTTTTTTGCTTTGTTTTGTTTATTTTTTGTAAACGTTCTTTATCAAGTTGAAAAAGTCCCCCTTTATTCCTACTTTGCTGTAAGGTTTTACCATGAATGTGTGTGGGATTTTGTCAAATCCTTTTTCTGCACTATTAATATGCTATTATAATTTTTAGTCTTTGGTCTGTTGATGTGTTAGATTATAGCAATTGACCATCATATGTTGAACCAGCCTTGTATAACTGTAATACATCCTCTTGGTCATGATGCAAAATTCATTTTATACTTTGTTCAATTTGATATGTTAATATTTTGTTAAGAATTTTTGCATTCATTTTATGAGAATATTGGTTTTGATGTTTTTCTTTTCTGTACTGACTTTGGTTTCATTAAGAGGTAATGCTGTCCTCAGAGAATGAGTTAGGAAGTATTTCCTCTATTTCTTTTTTTTTTTGAAGATATTATAGATTTGGTACAATTTCTTCCTTAAATATTTCATAGAACTCATTAGTGAACCTCCCTTTTGGGCTTTCTGCTTTCTCTTTCGGGTAGTTATTTTTTTTCATAATAATATTTTTATTATATTATGTTATTCACCATACAATACATCCCTGGTTCTTGATGTAAAGTTCGATGATTCATTAGTTGCATATAACACCCAATGCACCATGCAATACGTGCCCTCCTTACTACCCATCACCAGTCTATCCCATTCCCCCACCCCCCTCCCCTCTGAAGCCCTCAGTTTGTTTCTCAGAGTCCATAGTCTCTCATGCTTCATTCCCCCTTCTGATCACCCCCCTTTCTTTATCCCTTTCTTCTCCTACCGATCTTCCTAGTTCTTATGTTCCATAGATGAGAGAAACCTTATGATAATTGTCTTTCTCTGCTTGACTTATTTCACTTAGCATTATCTCCTCCAGTGCCATCCATGTTGCAGTAAATTTTGAGAACTCGTTCTTTCTGATAGCTGAGTAATATTCCATTGTATATATGGACCACATCTTCTTAATCCAGTCATCTGTTGAAGGGCATCTTGGCTCCTTCCACGATTTAGCTATTGTGGACAATGCTGCTATGAACATTGGGGTACATATGGCCCTTCTCTTCACTACGTCTGTATCTTTGGGGTAAATACCCAGTAGCACAATTGCTCGATCATAGGGTAGCTCAGTTTTTAACTTTTTAAGGGACCTCCACACTGTTTTCCAGAGTGGCTGTACCAACTTGCATTCCCACCAACAATGTAGGAGGGAATCCCCTTTCTCCACATCCTCTCCAACAATTGTTTCTTGCCTTATCAATTTTTGCCATTCTAACTGGCATAAGGTGGTATCTTAGTGTGGCTTTGATTTGAATTTCCCTGATGGCTAATGATTTTGAACATTTTTTCATGTGTCTGTTAGCCATTTGTATGTCTTTTGGGTAGTTATTAATTATTGATTCAATTTCTTTAATAGATTTATACCTATTTAGGTCATCTAAGTCTTTTGATGTGAATATTGGTAGATCGTATCTTTCAAAGAATTAGTCCATTTCATCTAGGTTATCAAATTAGTGGGCATAGATTTGTTTACATTATTCATTTATTATGCTTTCAACGTTATGGGATCAAGAGTAATGGCCCCATTTTTGTTTCTAATATTAGTAATTTGTGTCTTATCTTTTTTTCTTAGTTAACCTGGCTAGAGTTGTCTCAATCTTATTGATTGTTTCAAAGAACGAGCTTTTGTTTTTCTTGATTTTCTCTCTTGATTTCCTGTTTTCAATTCCTTTACTTTCTGCTCCAATGTTAATTATTTATATTTTTCTGCTTCTTTTCATTTAATTTTATCTCCTTTTTCTAGTTTCTTGAGGTCGAGGTTTCAATTATTTGTGATATATATACATATATATATATATTTCTTATTTTCTATTTTATGCATTCAATACTATGTATTTCCTTATAAGAACTGCTTTTGCCTCAATCCACAAATTTTGATGTGTTGTATTGTCATTCTCATTTAGTTCAAAATATTTTAAAATATTCCTTGAGACTTACTCTTGAACAAGTATATTGTGTAGGCATGTCATGTTTAGTCTCCAAGTATTTTGGCGCAGCTATCATTCTGTTATTGATTTCTAGTTTAATTCCATTGTCATCTGAGAGCATATTTTGTGCAATTTTAATTTTTTTAAAAAAATTGTTAAGGTGTATTTTAAGGCCCAGAGTTTGTATATCTTGGTGGATGTTCCATGTGAACTTGAAGATAATGTGACTTTTGCTGTTGTTGGATGAAATACTCTATAACTACCAATTAAATCCAGTTTATTGATGGTGCTGTTCAGTTCAACTATGTCCATACTGACTCTATCTGCCAGATCTGTCAAGAGAGGAGTATTGAAGTCACCAACTTTAATAATAAATTTATCTTTTTCTTTGTGTAACTTTGTCAGTTTTTGCCTCATACATTTTAATACTCAGTGGTTATGCACATATGAATTAAGGGTTCTTATGCATTCTTGGAGAATTATCCCCTTTATCATCAAGTAATGCTTCTCTTTAGCCCTGATAATTTTCCTTGCACTGAAGTCTGGTTTGCCTGAAATTAACATAGCTACTTCAGTTTTCTTTTGATTAGTGTTATCATGGTATACTTTTCTTTTTTTAAGTGGTTATTTAAATTTAGTTAGTTAATTTACAGTCTAATATTAGTTTCAGGTGTATAATATAGTGATTCAGCACTTCCGTACAACACCAGGTACCCATAACAACAAGTATACTCTTTAATCCCTGTCACCTATTTAACCCACCTCCCCTCTGGTAGCCATCAGTTTGTTCTTGATAGTTAAGAGTCTGTTTCCTGGTTTGATTCTCTCTTTTTCCCCTTTGCTCATTTGTTTTGTTTTCTAGTTCCACGTATGAGTGAAATCATATAGTATTTGTCTTTCCCTGGCTGACTTAGTTCTCTTAGCATAATACTCTCCATCCATGTCATTGCAAATGGCAAGATTTCATTATTTTATTGGCTAATATTCACATACACACACGCACACGTGCACACACACCCCACATCTTCTTTATCCATTCTTCAGTGGATGGACACTTGGGCTGTTTCCATAATTTGGATATTGCAGATAATGCTGTTATAAACCTTGGAGGTACATGTATCCCTTTGAATTAGTATATTCGTATTCTTGATATTTATGTAGATACCTAGTAGGGCAATTGCTGGATAATAGGGTAGTTCTATTTTTAACTTTTTGAGAAACCTCCTTAGTGTTTTCCAATAATGAGCAGCAGAAACAGAAATTAAGGAATCAATCCTATTTAAAATGGCACCAAAACCAAAAAGATACCTCAGAATAAACCTAACCAAGAAGGTAAAAGACCTATACTCTGAAAACTGTAAAACATTGATGAAAGAAATTGAAGATGACACAAAGAAATGGAAAGACATTCCATGCTCATGGATTGGAAAAAAAATATTTTTAAAATGTCTATACTACTCAAAGCAATAGACATATTTAAAGCAATCCTTATCAAAATACCAATAGCATTTTTCACAGAGCTAGAACAAATAATCTTAAAACCTGTATGAAATTACAAAGCAACCTTGAAAAAGAAAACAAAGCTGGAGGCATCACAAATTTGGACTTCAAGTTATATTACAAAGATGTAGTGATCAAAACAAGTATGGTACTTGGGCAGAAATAGACACAGAGATCAATAGAACAGAATAGAAACCCAGAAACGAACCTATACCTATATGGTCAATTAATCTTCAACAAAACAGGAAAGGATATCAAACTGGAAAAATAATTTCTCTTCAACAAGTGGTGTTTGAAAACTGCAAATGCAAAAGAATGAAACTGTACCACTTTCTCAACCATACACAAAAATAAATTCAAAATGTATTAAAGACCTAAATGTGAGATAGGAAGTCATAAAATCCTAGAGGAGAACACAGGAGTAATCTTTTTGACATCAGTTGCAACTTCTTTCTAGGTATGTCTAAATATTTTTCTTTACATTCCTTTATTTTTAAATCTATTGTGTCTTCATATTTAAAGTGGGTTTCTTGGGGCGCCTGCGTGGCTCAGTCATTGAGTGTCTGCGTTCGGCTCAGGTCATAATCCTAGGGTCCTGGGGTCCAGCCCCGCATCTGGCTCCCTGCTCAGCAGGAAGCCTACTTCTCCCTCTCCCACTTCCCCTGCTTGTCTCTCACTGTGTCTCTCTCTCTGTCAAATAAATAAAAATCTTTATTATTTTTTAATAATATTTTTATTATATTATGCTAGTCACCATACAGTACATCCCTAGTTTTTGATGTAAAGTTCCATGATTCATTACTTGCGTATAACACCCAGTGCACCATGCAATACGTGCCCTCCTTAATACCCATCACCAGCCTATCCCAATCCCCCACCCCCCTCCCCTCTGAAGCCCTCAGTTTGTTTCCCAGAGTCCATAGTCTCTCATGGTTCTTTCTTTAAAAAAATAAATAAAGTGGGTTTCTTGTAGCAACATGTTGTTTGATTTTGGTTTTTTAGTAAGTCTGACAGTTCCCATCTTTAAATTTGAATATTTAGACCATTAACAACTAAAGTGATTATTGATATCATTGGATTAATATCTACCATATTTGTTCTTTTTTCTATTTGTTCCTCTTGTTCTTTTTTAAATCTCTTCTTCATCTTCATCTTCATCCTTGTCTTTCACTCTTTTTCTGCCTTATCTGGGTTTAATTATTTTGTATGATTCCATTTTCTCACTTAGCATATCAAATATGGTTTTTTGCCTTTTTTTTTTTTTGCTTTTTTGAGTAGTTGCTCTGGAGTTTGCACTATAAATTTACAACTAATACAAGTACATTTTCAAATAACACTATATTGACTCATGGATAGTGTAAATAAAATGAATTTCCAGTTCTGCCCTTAAGTCCCTTATAAAACTGCTATCATTCATTTCACTTATCCAAAGCTAAAATCATTGAACACATTATTACTATTATTATTTTAAACACAATGATATGTATTAGATCAATTAAGAATAGAAAAATAAAACATTTTATTCTACCTTCATTTATTGCTTTACAAATACTCTTCCTTTATGTAGATTTAAGTTTCTGATCTTAATAACTTCTTCTAACATATCTTCATGGCAGGTGTACTGGGAACAAATTCTCTCAAGTTGTTTTTGTCTTAGAAAGTATTTTCTTTTTGAAAGATAATTCTATGGGATACAAAATTCTAGAGTTTGGTGGTTTTTGTCTTTCAATACTTCAAATATTTCACTCCACTCTCTTCTTGCTTGTATGGTTTCTGAGAAGTCTGATGGAGTTTTTATTCTTGCTTGTAGATAACATATTTTTTCCCTCCATCTTCTTTAAATGCTTTCTTTTTATCATTGATTTGTGAAGTTTTAATATGATATGTAGATTTATTTTTGTCGTTATTTATCCTTCTTGGTGTTCTCTGAGTTTCCTGGATCTGTGGCTTTGTGCCTATAATTGATTTTGGAAGATTCTCAGCCATTATTATTCCAAACATTTCCTCTGTTCCTTTCCTCTTTCTATCTCCTGGTATTTCCATTACACATATGTTACCTTTTGTAATTGTCACTCAGTTCTTGGGTATTGTATTACATATATTTATTTTTTATTTGTATTTAATTTTGGGAATTTTTAGTGATATTTCTTCAAGTTCACTATGTCTAGTGTAATTTATAGTCATTACCATAGTCTCAACCATGTCTAGTCTATTAATGAAACCATGTCCTCAACCATATCTAGTATTCTAGTATATTAATGAGACCATCAAAGGCATTCTTTATAACCATAACAGAATTTTTTAAATTTCTAGCATTTTCTTTTGACTCTTTCTTAGAGTTTCTATCTCTCTGTTTACATTACCCATCTGTTCTTGCATGTTGCCCACTTTTTCCATTAGATCCCTTAGCATATTAAACAATATTTAATTTCCAAGTTTGATAATTCCCAACACTTCTGCCATATTTGAGTCTGGTTCTGATTTTTGCTTTGTCTCTGCAAATGGGCTTCTTTTGTCTTTTAATATAATTTGTAATTTTTTGATGAAAGCTTGGCATGATATACTGAATAAAAAGAACTGAGATAAATAAGCCTTTAAGTATGAAGCTCTATGTTATTTGGCCAGCAGTTAGGTTGTGTTTACCTTTTGCTATAGCTGTAGGTTTCAAAGGATAAAATTTCCTCTGGTGTCCTCGTTTTTTGTTTCCCCTGTTGTCTTTGGGTTTCCCTAGAGACTTCTTAAATAAGATACAAGAAATACAGTTCTTTTAGTTTTAAGCCCATTATTATATAGGATAATAATTACTATCAATGTAGTAGAAAAGTGTGGTGAATAAAAAATGATTCTTTAGTCCTGTGGTTAGGTTTCAGTGTTTGTTTGTTTAACTGTACTCCTGAGATATGACTTTCAGAAGTGCTTCTCAGTTTCTCTCCCTTAGGTGGAGTAGGAAAGCTAAATGGAGATGGATTGGGATATTTCCTTTCACTCACTTGGAAGGCTAGAGGGGGCTTGAGTTGCATTATTTCCCTTCCCTGAAATGGAAGGCTAGAGTGGGCCAAATTTAGACATTACCTTTTTCCTAGGTCAGGTAGGCTGTAGTAAAATAAATTCCCTATTAAGAAGAACAGAATGCTCTAGTTTGTTTTGTTTTGTTTTTTCAAAATGGCTACTTTTTCCTCTCTCCTGTTGGAAGAACCAGGATTTTTTTTTTCCTCTCTGATCTTCATTGTGAGAACCTGGTAGGCCTCCTGGAAGTAAAACTTAAGAAAATATAAGGGTCCTCCTAAGACTTGACTTCCCTGGAATTTTTAACTCTCTAGGTTGTCCTTCCTGAGCTTCCAGTAATTCATCAATTATAGATTATGTTTTCCTACCCAGGTATTTGTTCTTATGGATGTTGCTCTTCCTGAGCTGCTTCTATGGCAAGCTATAATTACCTGTATCCTTCTGCCTATATCTCCAATTTTTTAAGGCTTTCTCAGTGCACTCAATTCTTTAAGTGTTCAAAGAAAGGCTTTTTTCCCCCATCTTTTTTATTCTTGTGTGGTTAGAAGTGATGATTTCCAAGCTCCTTATTTGTCTGACTGAAAACAAGAATTCAGGCAAATCCTTATGAATGAATTTAGGGGTTCTAGTTGATCAGGTACAGACAGTGAGTTTTGGCTGCCTCCAAAACCAAGGTGCTCTTGAGCTGCATTAGTAAACATGTAGAACCTAGACAGTGAGAGAAATTCCTGTCCTGGTCAAACTCCCTTAAAGGACTGTCCCCAGCCTGAAGTTCTTCTTCCACTTTAAGGGTGACAACAGGAAAATAGAAGAATGTCCAGAGAGAAGAGAGAAGACAAGGAAAGGACCCAAAACACAGGTCCCATAAAATCAGTTAAAAAATTACACGTTCTTAGATTGAAGCAGAGAAGATTCAGTGGAGTACTGATCCTGTTTTCAGACCTCTAAAAATCTTAGATCAGAAGGAGCAGGTGGAATCTGTGCGGCCCTCAATGGGTAACTCTGGGTGGAATCCACAGGCATTTAAATTCATTATAGTGACAAGTAATAGGCTTTTAATTCTCACAACTATATGTGTAAAAAATGTGCTGCATTGATTTGTAATGAAATTCCATTTTTTAAGATTTTTATTTTTTTAAAGTAATCTCTATACCCAATGCAGGTCCCAAACCCACAACCCCAAGATAAAGAATTGCACACTCCAACTGAGCCAGGAAGGTGCTCCTAAATTCCATTATTGGAGACATCAATGGGGGGGTTGGATACTCCTTTCATGGTGATTCAAATATCAAATGGTCATGGTGGAAGTGGACTTGATTACCAGGTATCCTCCAGTCCTGAGTTCCTGATACTAGTGGAAAGAGCATTTGGGTGGAAAACAAGAAACCATGTCTATAGTTACAGCACTACCTTTTTCTGGCTGTATTACTTAGGGGTAAATCCTTTTTCCTTGCTGGGCCTCAGTACATCCTTCACAAGATGAGGTTATGAGACTAGATGATATTAGAGGGGACTTTCAAGATCTTTAGCCTTGTGAGTCCTTGATTACATTAAGATATTTTGGAAGTGTTCTAGAAACCACAGAAGGCAGCATATTGCCAGAAGAGATTTGGAGGCAAGTTCCAGTTGCTGCTGCCCTGAAGCTGGGCATGTACAGCTGTTGTACAGAGTTGCTGCTTTGAGAGCCTTGCCAAATGAGAACATCTACTGAGTATCTCTGGGATTTCCTTGGCTACCAAGTTGTCACTTCACCTTTCCCCTAATCTTCAACTTCTCACCCTGTAACCTGAAGCCCAATATTTTCCTGGAGACCCTGCTATTGACTTTGTCCCAGTTTCCTGAGGCATTTTATTTGGCTTCCTTACCACTGATCTGGATCAACCTGTCCTTTCTGCAGGCCCTGGACTCCTTGTTTCCTCTTAACAGAGGTTTTCGAAGTAACCTAGTAAAAATGAAACAAGTCAAGCTTGTAAAATGCAGGAGACAAAGCTTGTTCGTTCACTATGGGCCTTTGTGAGACTCCACCCTTCTGGGTCTTACTTTCTCTGCAATATGGAAACTTGGGTCTTCATCAAGTCTTTAAGTGATTTTTAGTGAGTCTATTCTTCATGTTGAAATAAAATCTTACATGTGATCTTAGTATATTTATATGGAAGTGGTATTTCATTAGTTTTAAATATATTTTATAGGTTCATTTATTCAACAAATATGTATTGAACACCTACTACATGCCTGACAATGTTCTAGGTGTTGGGAATACAGAGATAAATAAGAAAAAAAATTCCAACCTTTATGGAAATAACATTAAAGTAGGGGAAAATAGACAATAAAATGCATACTATTTCAAATGGTGATAAATGCTAAGAAAAAAACAAGAAGGAAAGGAGAATGGAGAATTCTGGGAGAGTGGTTCAATTTTCAGTAGAATGGTCAGAAAAAGCATAATTGAGAAAAAGACTTTATTTTAGCAAAACTTTGAAAGAGGTAAGAATGCACATATGTGGAGGAATGCTATTCCAGGAGAACAGCCAGTGCAGAGGTCCTGAGGCAGGAACATGTCTTTTGCCTTCTAGGAACATTGAGAAGGTCACTGTATTTGAAGGAAAGTTCTAGGAGAGGAGGTCAGACAAGTTATGAGAAGGGGCATATTTGTAGGTCACAATAAACACTTCCATTGCTCTGAGTAAGATGGGAAATCTTTGGAGGGTTTTGAACAGAGAACTGATATGATATGACTCATTTTTGAAAACAATCATATTTCAATTAATATAATTTACTTATTATAAAGTCAAAGAAAATAATGAAGCCATTTTAACTAGCACAGTTTTAAATAGGCTTAGTGATAACATCCAACTTTGCACAATTTTATGAAAATCCTTACATGTACTGATAAGTAGGGGATAAGTTGTTTGTTAGAATCTGATATGGGCAAACATGCACAGGCCTGAATTAAAAAAAAAGAGCTGAGTGTTGGGCTCCAACCTTCCCAATCAATGCTACAATTGCAAGGAGTTTCAAATATGTAGCAACTGTTGGTTTATTATGAGATTTGCACAAAAATGAAGTTATGCATAAGCTCAGGTTTATGTGTTAGCATTTCAAATATATTAAAACTTTGCCTAGAGCACATTGGAGCTTGCATATTTTTTCATAAAGTATTTGAAATGTAATTTTGAAATTTCAATCAAATTTTGTGGTAAGAGATCTGGGCAACAGGAGCCCAGTTTAAAAACTGCAGGACTAGATCATTCCTGAGGAATTACAATCTTTGGAATCATATGATTTTAAGTCGTGTTACCTTTTTGAAACTTAGTTTTCTTATTTGTAAATGGGAACATTAATTTCCACTTATTTCATGGACTTCCTGTGAATATTTCAGGCACTAGCAAAAGCAGTATTGTTCAGACTGGTTGAAGAATTTCCAATTCTGAGTAGGTTTCAAGAGTGTAAAGCATATTACAGTTTAAAAAGGACTTTCCCATATAGGAACTCATTCGAATCTTACAACCACTTGTAAGACAGGACAAACATCATTCATCCTCATATTATAGGTGAAAAACCTGAGGCTCAGAGAAGTAAAATAATTTGCATATACCCACACAGCTGGGAAGTGGGGCTAAGCATACCTCAATTCTTTAGTAATATTAGGTAAAAAGGGTAAGTAGGACTCTAATTTAGATTTTGTATCTAAATCAACTTTAGGGAGTTTAACATTTTGACCTTTCCCCTGCCAGTATGTCACAGTTGTAGTAACATTTGTTCTTTACTCATAAAGCAGCATGGTATAGCGGAAAGAATGGGGAAATCTGGGATTCAGGTAAGCCTTACATTTAGACTTTGGCTATGCTACTGATTAGTTTGTATTCTTAAACAAATCACTTCATCATCAAAGACCCAGCTTTCTCACCCTTAAAATGATATTTACATCTATCTCTCAGGGTAGATGGGTGAATTTTTTAAAGTGAAAGACATTGGAAAATGTACATACCCTTTGATTTAACCCATCAATCTTACCTTTGATTGGGGGCATCTGGGTGGCTCAGTTGGGTAAGCATCTGCCTTCTGCTCAGGTCATGATTTCAGGGTCCTGAGATCTAGCCATCTCCACCTTGGGCTTCCTGCTCAGCGGGGAATCTGCTTCTTCCTCGGGCCCTTTCCCCCCATGCTCTCTCTCTCAAATAAATAAATAAATAAATTCTTCTAAAAAATATTACTTTTGGAACTTGACTTTCTAGAAAATTAAACACATATACTTACAGATAATTGCACAAGGGGGTTCATCACAGAAGTTTTTAATAGTAAAAGCATGCACATGGTTAAATATCCACCAATAGAGGAATTGCTGTATAAATTATTCATATTGGAAAATGTTATATAATTCTTCAAAAGGAAAAAATGTAATGACTTAGATAAGTGAAAGAACAAATTTCAGAAGAATATAAATGAGTTATTTTTTTCTTAAAACATATATATTATATATGGGCATATAATTTTAGATATACAGATATGCTTATATAAAAATTACAAAAATATGAAGGATTAATTTTTTCATTTATTGAGTGCCTGGTACATACTAATAAATGACCTAGTTACTGAGATTTCAGCAGTGAGCAAAAAAGACTTATATCCCTGATCTGATGTAATTTTCATTTTCTTGAGGTATTGGCAGGACAGACAATAAATAAATAAATAAATAAATAAATTAATTAATTAATTAATTAAACAAACAAACTAGTACAGCTGGTGAGGATAAGTGCTATGGAGGAAAAATAAAGAGGAAAGAGGACACCAAAATGCTGGAGAAAGGGGTAACACTTTTAAATAGGGAAATGGAGAAAAGCCTCATTTAGGAAGTGATACGTGATATATACCAAATCAATAACACTGGTTATTTTTGGTAGTGGAATAGGATATGAAGGAGGGCTTATTTTACTATTTATTTAATTTTTAATTTGAAGAGCTATGGTTGATTTTTAATTTTTGTGTTTTTCACTGTTTTTTTCAAATTAAAGTATATGATGACATGCATTATCATATTCATCACATAGTAATTGCTTAAGAGACATTAGTATCCTCTTTCCTTTTTCTATTTATTTTTAGCTTAGAAGGATTATAGTTTCTGTCTTTGAATAATGGGAAGAGAGCAGCATTTAGAGGCATAAACCTCTTATCTTTCGACAAGAAAGTCCCAGCCTCCTCATTTAGACAGCAGGGTCCCAAGCCTTGCACTACCCATAGTAGAGACTGTTCTGTTTTGTCTGTGTATGACATCTTTGTTATTGAAAATCTAGAGTAGTTTATACTCTTTGGCTGGCTTGAAATTTCCAATTCTGCCCTTCTTTAACCAGGTTGATACAAATAGAGGAATTTACTCGTCCAAGGCTGCATAGCTAGGATAGCAGAACTGGGGTTGGAACGTAGGCCTTGTAAGCCTGTTCGCAGCTCGTTATTCACTTTGCTTGCTGCCTTTCTCCAGAAACTCTCCTCTCACGTCATTTCAATAATTTAACAGGCTTGTAAGATGGCAGGAGAGCATCTAGTGATAAGCTCCTGAAACAGGGCTGATTAGCACACCCAAAAGCATCACAAAAATCAACGAGAAGTTAAATTCACAGGACCTTTTGAGATAATCTCATGTTACACACAGGCAATGAGCAGCAGAGAAATGTTGTTCAACATTATATGCCAGTTACTGGCAGTACTAAAACCTAGGTTTCCTAATCTTTTAGTTCTTCTCCTAGCATGGCATTCATTCATCTATTCATCCATCCATCATTCAATGAATATTTATTTATTTATTTATTTATTTTTATTTTGACAGAGAGAGAGACAGCCAGCGAGAGAGGGAACACAAGCAGGGGGAGTGGGAGAGGAAGAAGCAGGCTCCCAGCGGAGGAGCCTGATGTGAGGCTTGATCCCAGAACACCAGGATCACGCCCTGAGCCGAAGGCAGACGCTTAATGACTGAGCCACCCAGGCGCCCCAATGAATATTTATTCAGTGTCCACTTTATGAAAGACATAAAAGACAAATGTGATCCTTGCATTTAAGGAGCCCTCAGTGATTGAATCACCATGCTAGCTTGGTAGCTTGATAAAAAGATGAGGTGATCCAATTTCCTACTTTCCTCATTCCATGATGGCTTGGTTTACAGTGGATGGGGAAACAAAGGTAGAACAATTTGGCTTCATTACATTCAGGATTTGATGTTGCCATAGAGGGGTTTTGAGCTATGGGGGGCCTGATGGCTTGGTGGCTTACTTGAGCTTTCATGTACTTTCCAGGAGTCCCATGGTAGTTGAAGATGACTTGGCTTGTAGTTTCATAATCCCACATTACTGGCTTCTGAAGTATATTCTTGTTGGGCTACTTGTTTATTTCTTGGATGCTAAGGATCTCCTGGTCAACACTCAAAGGAGTTGCCCAGAGTAATAACAAGCTTCAGCACATGGTGGCTTGAGGGCTTGAGGATTCCTTCTGGTAACCAAACCCCTGGGCATTGGAAACCAGAGTTTCAGGCCTTAAGGTGAAGTGGGATAAGAAAAATATTATTCAAGAGAAATATTATTTGCTAACCCTCCTGGGTTTCTTGCAGAGGCCATATCCAAGGTCTTGGTCAGAATATTTCATTTCATTTGTTGCTAACTGGTCCCTGGAGGAGAGACATGAGAAAAATCTGAACTCCTGGCCCCATAGGAAAGTTTCTTAATTGGAAGTCTCGGTGTTTTCACTAAAAGTTCTGGTTTGCTCCTTAAGGAAGACTTGACTGCTACTCTGCATGTGTGGATGATGCTAAATTTGGTGCTCCTTTCCTTTGTGATCATGTGTTTTCTGCTGCCAACAGGCTAACTCAAAGCAAACTAAGGAGCATCCATTGTTCTCCAAGCTACACCAGCCACTCCACCCCCTCCATAAAAGAGGTGAAGATAAACACCTTATTTACATAGTTTATGCCAGGGAATATAACATCATTATTTATTAAGCCACCCACCCCAAATACAAGGTATGTGATTTTGATCATCATTTGACAGATGAGGCTCAAAGACATAAAATAAGCTTCCCAAAGTCATAGAGTCAGCAAGTGGCAGAATCAGAATTTGAACCCAGATCTATTTGGCACCAGCGTTCACCAAATGTCCAAAAACATTTCATGATTTTAGATACCATGCTGACCAGGTGTCTAAGGATCTCTGGTTCTGAAGATTTTCACCAAGAGAAGAGGTGACAGAATCTGGGTCATTTTTTCTTGCAAGGTTGAGACTAAAGACAGTGGCTTGTATTTATATCTCCTTACCAGGACACTTAGATGTCATTCACACAATGTCTTACTGAGCCCCATCTGTGGCTATTGCTATAACTTCTCAGTAGGACCACAACAGAACCCCATAATATAATTATGCTGTCTTAGAGATAGAACAGAGTGAGTTCAACTTTTCATCTTACAGAAGGGGAAAATGAGGCCCAGAGAAAAACGACTTTCCCAAGATAAATAAAGCTGACTGGGGATCGCTAGAACTTGAACACAGGTTTTTTTTGATTCTACTAGAATGTCTTTTAAATTATATCAAGGCCAGTTTAGGGAAGTTGGTGGTACAGTCCATGTCACTTGATTTCCATATCAAAGTTATTTTCACTGCACCGCATTAGTTTTCTTGCCTTCTGGATTTTGTAGTGTGTGGACATCCATGAGAATGCTGAACTTGATACCAAAATGAAATAGACAGCTGTCCACGATCATTTTAAAAATGATTATATAGCCTCTTTGCTCCTGCCCTCCCCTAACTTAATATAGTTCTTTATTTTTAAAATGTTTAAAGATTGTATTTATTTATTTGAGAAAGAGAGAGAGATAGCAAGAGAACATGAGAAGGGAGGATAGGGAGAAGTGGATTTTCTGTGAGCAGGGAGCTTGACTCGGGGCTGGATCCCAGGACCCTGAGATGATGACCTGAGCCAAAGGCAGACACTTAACTGACTGAGCCATCCAGGTGCCTCATTTCATATAGTTCTTAAATTTCCAACATCAGGGATGCATTTCTATGAAAACTTTAGGACATATAAGCTTGTTTTATTTCAGCCATTAAAACCTTTGCAGGCCTATAAAGGCTTTCCTGGGTGTGTATGTGTAGGGGTGAAGGGAGTGAAGGATGGAGGAGTAAGGGTGAATAATTTGCAAATATCTCAATAAAAGCACACCAGGAATCCTACTTGCATAAAGACTTTTGAGACTCCCTGGAAAGACTCAGAAGAGGTCATTGAGAAAGACATGGAAAAAGCCTGTAAAGTTGCTATTAATATTTTGGGAGAGAAAAAACAGATCAAGAGGTTACCCCCAAGGTCTGAGACAAAGAGTATTTTATTTCTTTTTATATTATTGTAAATTATTTTCTTAATTTTATTTTCATATTTTTCATTGCTACAGGTAGAAATACAACTGATTTTTGTATTTGATCTTATATCCTGAAACTGCTGAGATAATTTAACATTTCTAATAGTATTTTGTAGATGCTTTAAGAATTTCAGCATACAAAATTATGTCATCTGTGAACAGAAATTTTACATTTTCTTTTTCAATCTTCATGGCTTTTAAAAAAAGTTTCCTTGCCTAATTCCTAGACTTTGCAGTATAACATTGAATAGAAGTGGCCTAGAGTAGACATGCTTGTATTTTTCCTGATAATAGGTGCTGGGGGGAAGCTGTTAGTCTTTCACCATTAAATATAATGTTAGTTGTGGATTTTCTAGTGATCCTCTTAATCAGGTTGAAGAAGTACCCTTTTATTATTATTCCACTGAGTATTATAAATAATATGGTGTGGAATTTGACCATACATACTTTTTTGTATTCTTGTCCTATTCTTAGTATGAATTTTTTAAGATGAAAGCATAGAGTGAAAGAGAATACACATTTTGAAGACATTTCTTACATATTTCTGAACTCTGACTGGGTTGAGGAACTCATTTATCCTTTTCTCTGTGGTGGAAGCTGAACTAGGTATTTTCAGTAAGTCCCACCAATGAATAGACCTATGTAAAACACCTGGCCCTGGCATGAGATCCACCATGCACATGCCCTAGAATAGGTATCTAAACTAGGAATCTTTAGAAATAGAATCCAAGCAATACTCCCTCTGAAGAACAACATGTTTGAAAATTACTTGGTGTAAGGAAAGTGTGTGGGGAATCCTTATTGCCTATTAGGTTTACTGGGGAAATGAGTAGATCCTCATACATTATTTATAGGCCTTTAATCTTCCTGGCTTAAAAAAAAAAGTTAGTTCCTTACCTTTTACTATAGCTTCATGGTTCCCATCCTCATATCACACTTCTCCCCTCTTCACTTGCTGCATGCACTACACTCAAGCCACACTGGCTTTTATCAGTTCCTCTAATGCACCATGATCCTCAGCATAGAAATGTAATGTGTGTGTTCTCTTTGTCTGAAATGTAATTCCTTCCTCTGTTCACACAACTAATTCCTTATTTCAGCATAGTCATCACTTGTTCCAAGAAGCCTTCTCTAATTCACTTATTAGATAAAATCTCCTTATTATAAGCTCTCATATCATTTATTCTTAGTAATACTTGTATCCCAAGACCTACTTCTGTCTCTGGATTTTGTAAATGAAGATTATAGAACTAAAAAAATAACAAGGAAAATAAAAAACTCAATGGTGGGACTCAACAGAAAAATGGCAAGCCAGAGAAAAGAATACATAAACTTGAAGATACATAGATAGAAATTAGCCTATCTGAACAACAGAAAGAAAATAAACTGAGAAAGATCAACAGAAAGTTAGGGACCTGTGGAACTATATAAAAGATCTAATATTTGTGTAATCAGAGTCTCAAAAGGGGAAGAGAAGTAGGGAGGGATGAAAAGAAGTATATGAAGAAATAACGGCTGAAAAAATTTCCAAATGTACCAAAGTTATATAAACTTACAAATGCAAGAAGCTGAGTGAATCTCAAACAGGATGAACTGAAAGAAATCCATAACAAGGTACATCACCAAACTTCTCAAAACTTAAGACAAATAAAATAATCTTGAAAAATTTGAGAGAGAAATTGCTTATTACCTATAGGGGTACAACAATTTAAATGGGAGCACATTTTTTTATTTGGGATGATATTTTATATATCATCCCAAACCATGGAGGCCAGGGACACTTGGGTGGCTCAGTTGGTTAAGCATCTGTCTTCTGCTCAAGTCATGATCTCGGGGTCCTGGGATCAAATCCCATGTCCGGCTCCACTCTCAGCGGGGAGTATGCTTCTCCCTCTCCCTTTGCCCATACCTCCTCTGTCTTAAATAAATAAACAAAATCTTAAAAGAAAAAATCCACAAAAACAAAAGCATGGAAGCCAGATGGAAGACACACAACAATTTTTTTCAAGTGTTGAAGAAAAGAACTATTAACCCAGAATTTTGTATACAGTGAAATATCTTTAAATATGAAAGGGAAAACTCCTCACATAAAGGGAAACTAAGCATATTTGTCACTAGCAAACTTGATCTAAAGTACGGATTAGGGAATTTCTCTAAAAAGCAAGGAAACAACAAAAGAGGGAATCTTGCAACATCATGTAGGAAGAAAAATACAATAGAAAGTGCAAAAATAAGGGTAAATGCAATAGACTTTCTGCCTCTTCTTTTTTTTTTCTTTTTTAAGGTTTTATTTATTTATTTGACAGATAGAGACAGCCAGTGAGAGAGGGAACACAAGCAGGGGGAGTGGGAGAGGAAGAAGCAGGCTCCTAGCAGAGAAGCCTGATGTGGGGCTCAATCCCAGAACGCCGGAATTATGCCGAGCCGAAGGCAGACATTTAACGACTGCACCACCCAGGTGCCCCAACTTTCCACCTCTTCTTGAGATGTCTAAATTCTGTTCAGGAATTGAAGAAAAATTTTTATACTGTCTGATGTGGCTCTCAGTGTACGTAGAGGAAATATTGGCTGGCTCAGTCAGAAAATCATGTGACTCTTGATTTTAGGGTCATGAGTTTGAGCCCCACATTGAGTGTAAAGATTAAATAAATAAATAAATGAATGAATGAATAAAAATATGGTAGTGTAAAGGGATATAACGGAGGGTAAGATTTCTTATTTCACTCAAACCGATAAAATGTTGATACCAGTAGACTACGATAAGTTATTTATATATTACATCATGCATAAAGAAACAAAGCTATGCCAAAAAGCTATACAAAGAAACACACACAGAAATACTAAGACAAATCAAAATGAGATTCTAAAGAATGTTCACAAAGCCAACAGGAAGGCAGAAAAAAGGAAACAGGAAAACAAACGAACAATAAACCAAAGAACAAACAAAAAACAAAAAAACAAAAATGCGACACATAATCCACAAGGAATTAGAAACTATGTAAAAAGAAAATTGTCAGGGCGCCTGGGTAGCGCAGTCGTTAAGCGTCTGCCTTCGGCTCAGGGCGTGATCCCAGCATTATGAGATCGAGCCCCACATCAAGCTCCTCTGCTGGAAGCCTGCTTTTTCCTCTCCCACTCCCCCTGCTTCTGTTCCCTATCTGGCTGGCTGTCTCTCTGTCAAATAAATAAAATCTTAAAAAAAAAAGAAAATTGTCTACCTACACCAATTAAAATACAGAGATCAGTAGGAAGGATTAAAGAATGACCCAACTATATTCTCTCTATAAGAAAATCACTTCAAATATAATAATATATATGGTTGATTGTAAAAAGGTGTTACAAGATAAATCATAGAAAAACAAAAATAAAAATCAGGAGTGGATATCATAATATTAGCTAGAGGAGATAGTGCAAAAATAGTTATTGATAACAAACATTACATAATGCTAAAACTATCAATACATGAAAAATATTTATTAATTTTAAACATGTATGCACTAAAAAACAGAGTTGAAAAGTACATAAATTAAACCTAATAGAACTGAAGAGAGAAATGGGCAAATCCACAACTACTAAACAAAAATAAGTAAGGATATAGAAAAACTCAACAACACCATCAAACCACAGACTTTATTCAATATTTATACATCACCACCACAAAAACAGAATACACTTTCCTTTCAAGTGCCCATGAAACATTGACCAAGATAGAAATTGTGGACTATAATAGAAACTTAACAAATGTTAAAAAATTGAAACCATACAGGATGTGTTCTCTGACCATGATGGAGTCAAACTAGAAACAAAAACACAAAGAAAAGGAAAAAAGAAAACCAGATAAATATAACTTATAAATACAAACATAAAAATCCTCAACATAATATTAACAAATAAAACTTGGTAATGCATACGTTGTGTGTTCACTTAAATAATTTTATATCATATATTTTTTCTATTTTACATATCAATTATTTATTTATTTATTTATTTATTTATTTATGCATAGAGAGATATATACAGAGTGAGACAGTTCACACCATGCCAAAAAGGTGTTTATTCTAGAGTTGCAAGATTGGTTCATTATTCAAAACACAATCAATGCAATCCACCATATTTACAGAATAATTAAGAAAATATCATGAGATTTTAAACCGAAAACTTTAATAAGAGATGAAGAAGGACACTATATCATAATAAAGGGGTGTATCCAGCAAGAAGATGTAACAATCATGAATATTTATGCCCCTAACTTGGGAGCAGCCAAATCTATAAATCAATTAGTTAACAAACTTAAAGAAACTCATTGATAATAATACACTAGTAGTAGGGGACTTTAACACCCCCTCACAGCAATGGACAGATCATCTAAGCAGCAGATCAACAAGGAAACAAGGGCTTTTAATGACACACTGCACCACATAGATTTAACAGACATATTCAGAACATTTCATCCTAAAGCAGTGAATACAGATTCTTTTTGAGTGCACATGGAACATTCTCCAGAATAGATCACATACTAGGTCAAAAACCAGGCCTCAACCAGTACAAAAAGATTGAGACCATACCATGTGTATTTTCAGACCACAATGCTATGAAACTTGAAGTCAACCAAAAGAAAAAATTTTGAAAGATTGCAAATGCATGGAGGTTAAAGCACATCATACTGAAGAATGAATGGGTCAAGCAGGAAATTAAGGAAGAATTGAAAAATTACGTGGAAGCAAATGAAAATGAAAGCACAACAGACCAAAATCTTTGGGATGCAGCAAAGGCAGTCCTAAGAGGAAAGTATATAGCAATACAGGCATTCTTCAAGAAGCAAGAAAAGTCTCAAATACACAATGTAAACTTACACCTAAAGGAGCTGGAAAAACAACAGCAAATAAAACCTAAAGCCAGCAAAAGATGGGGAATAATAAAGATAAGAGAAGAAATAAATGATATAGAAATAAAAATAAGTACAATAGAACAGATTAATGAAACTAAGAGCTGTTTATTTGAAAGAATTAACAAAATTGATAAATCCCTAGCCAGGGTTATCAAAAAGAAAAGAGAAAGGACCTGAATAAATAAAATCATGAAGGAAAGAGGAAAGATCACAACGAACACTGCAGAAATACAAATGATTGCAAGAGAATATTTTGAAAAATTATATGCCAAAAAATTAGGCAATCTGGAAGAAATGGATAAATTCCTAGAAATATATAGACTAACAAAACTGAAGCGGGAAGGAATGGAAAATATGAACAGACCCATAACCACCAAAGAAATTGAATCAGTAATCTATAATCTCCCAACAAACAAGAGTATGGCCCTGGATGGCTTCCCAGGGGAATTCTACCAAACATTTAAGAATTAATGCATATTTTTCTGAAGCTATTCCAAAAAAACAGAAATTGAAGGAAAATTTCCAAAGTCATTCTATGAGGCTAGCATTACCTTAATTCAACCAGACAAAGACCCCACTAAAAAGGAGACTTGGAGACCAAAATCCCTGATGATTATGGATGCAAAAATTCTCAACAAGATATTAGTTAATAGAATCCAAGAGTATATTAAAAGGATTATTCACCAGGACCAAGTGGGATTTTTTCCGGGCTGCAGAGGCTGTTCAACATTTAGAAATCAACCAGTGTGATATGTCACATTAATAAAAGAAAGGATAAGAACCATATGATCCTCTCAATGGATGCAGAAAACACATTTGACAAAATACAGCACCATTTCTTGATTAAAATCCTCAATGAAGTAGTGATAGAAGGAACATACTTCAACATCACTAAGGCCATATATGAAAGAACCACAGTTAATATCAACCTCAATGAGGAACAACGGAAGAGTTTTTCCTCTAAGTCCAGGAACAAGACAGGGATATCCGCTCCCACCACTGTTGTATAACATATACTGGAAGTCCCAGCCTCGGCAATCAAACAAAAAGAATAAAAGGAATCTGAATGGGCAAGGAAGAAGTCAAACTTTCACTCTTCACAGATAACATGATACTCTATGTAGAAAACCCAAAGACTCCACCAAAAAGTTGCTAGAACTGATTCAAGAATTCAGCAAAGTCACAGAATATAAAATCAGTGCACAGAAGTCTGCTGCATTTCTATATACCAATAATGAAGCAAGAGAAAGAAAAATCAAGGAATCGAATCTATTTGCAATTGCTTTTATAGTACCTTACAAAAAAGGTAAAAGATCTGTACTCTGAAACCTATAGAACACCAATGAAAGAAATTGAGGAAGACACAAAGAAATGAAAAAACATTCCAATGTTCATAGCAGCATTGTCCACAATAACTAAATCGTGGAAGGAACTGAGATGCCCTTCAACAGATGACTGGATTAAGAAGTTGTAGTCCATATATACAATGGAATATTACTCAGCTATCAGAAAGAACGAATTCTCAACATTTGCTGCATCATGGACGGCACTGGAGGAGATAATGCTAAGTGAAATAAGTCAAGCAGAGAAAGACAGTTATCATATGGTTTCTCTCATCTATGGAACATAACTAGGAAGATCGGTAGGGGAAGAAAGGGATAAAGAAAGGGGGGGTAATTAGAAGGGGGAATGAAGCATGAGAGACTATGGACTCTGAGAAAAAAACTGAGGGCTTCAGAGGGGAAGGGGGTGGGGGAATGGGATAGACTGATGATGGGTAGTGAGGAGGGCACGTATTGCATGGTGCACTGGGTGTTATATGCAACTAATGAATCATCGAACTTTACATCAGAAACCAGGGATGTACTGTATGGTGACTAACATGATATAATAAAAAAACATTAAAAAAAAGAAATGGAAAAACATTCCATTCTCATGGTTTGGAAGGACAAATATTGTTAAAATGTCTATAATTAACACAATAAAAAATTCTTATAAAAAATGTCTATAATTCCCAAAGCAATCTACCCATTCAATGCAATCCCTATAGAAGTAACACCAGCATTTTTCACAGAGCTAGAACAAACAATCTTAAAATTTGTATGGAACCAGAGAAAACTCTGAATAGCCAAAGCAACCCTGAAAAAGAAAACTACATCAAAAACTAATGATGTTGGCTAACTGAACACAATAATTAATTAATTAATTAGAAAAAAGAAAAGTAAAGTGGGAGGCATCACAATTCCAGACTTCAAACTGTATTACAAAGCTGTAGTCATCAAGACAGTATGGTACTGGCACAGAAACAGACACATAGATCAATGGAACAGAATAGACAACCCAGAAATGGACCCACAACTCTATGGTCAACTAATCTTCAACAAAGCAGGAAAGAATATCCAATAGGAAAGAGACAGTCTTTTCAACAAATGGTATTGGAAAAACTGGGCATTCACATGGATAATTGGGTGATGAGCATTAAAAAGGGCACTTGAAGTAATGAGCACTGGGTGTTTTATGCAACTGATGAATCACTGAATTACCTCTGAAACTAATAATACAGTATATGGTACTTAAATTGAATTTAAATATTTTTTTTTAAAAAAGAAGTTATATATATAATGGAATATTACTTGGCCATCATAAAGAATGAAATTTTGCCATTTACAGCAATGTGGATGGAAGTAGAGTGTATTATGCTAAGTGAAATAAGTCAGAGAAAGACAAATATCTTATGATTTCATTCATCTGTGGAATTTTAGAAACAAAATTGAGGAAAATGGGGAAGGGAAGGAAAATTAAAATAGGATAAAAGCAGATAGGGAGGGGCGCCTGGGTAGCACAGTTGTTAAGCGTCTGCCTTTGGCTCAGGGCATGATCCTGGCATTCCAAGATTGAGTCCCACATCGGGCTCCTCCACTGGGAGCCTGCTTCTTCCTCTCCCACTCCTTTGCTGTGTTCCCTCTCTCGCTGGTTGTCTCTCTGTCAAATAAATAAATAAATAAAATCTTTTTTTTTTAAAAAAAAGCAGATAGGGAGACAAACCATATGACACTCTTAACTATAGAGAACAAACAGGGTTCCTGGGCAGGGAGGAAGGTCAGGGGATTGGGGTAATTGGGTCATGGGCATTAAGGAGGGCACTTGATGTAATGAGCACTGAGTGTTATGTGTAATTGATGAATAACTAAATTCTACCCCGAAACTAATAATACACTGTATGTTAACTACCCTGAATTTAAATAAAACAAAAAAAGCAATCTATGGAATGGGAGAAGATATTTGCAAATGACATATTGGATAAAGGGCTAGTATTGAAAATCTATAAAGAACTTATCAAACTCAACACCCCAAAATTTAAAAAATCCAGTTAAGAAATGGGCAGAAGACATGTACAGACATTTCTCCAGAGAAGCCATACAGATGGCTAACACACAAATGAAAAAATGCTTAGCATCATTCATCGTCAGGGAAATACAAATCAAAATCACAGTGAGATACCGCCTCATACTGGTCAGAATGGCTAAGATGAACAACTCAGGAAAAAAAAAGATGTTGGCAAGGATGTGGAGAAAGGGGACCCCAGTTACACTGTTGGTGTGAATGAAAGCTAATAAAACACTCTGGAAAACAGTACAGAGGTTCCTCAAAAATTTAAAAATAGAACTACCCTATGACCCAGCAATTACACTACTAAGTATTTATCCAAAGAATACAAAAATAGTGATTCAAAGGGGCATGTGCACTTCGATGTTTATAGCAGTACTATCCACAATAGCTAAAACACGGGAAGAGCCAAATTTTCATCAGCTGATGAATGGATAAAGAAGGTGTGGTATATATACACAATGGAATATTACTCAGTCATCAAAAATAATGAAATGTTGCCATTTTCAATGACATGGATGGAACTAGAGTGTATTATGCTAAGTGAGATAAGTCAGTCAGAAAAAGACAAATACCATATGATTTCATTCATATGTGGAATTTAAGAAACCAAACAGATGAACATAGGGGAAAGGAAGGAAAAACAAAATAAGATAAAGACAGAGAGGGAGGCAAACCATAAGAGACTCTTAAATATATGGAACAAACTGAGGGTTGTTGGAGGGGATGTGGGTGAGGGATGGTATAACCGTGTGATGTACATAAAGGAGGGCACTTGATGTAATGAGCACTGGGTATTATATGCAACTGAGGAATCACTAAATTCTACCTCAAAAACTAATACTACACTATATGTAAACTAACTTGAATTTAAACATAATCTTGAAGGAAAAAAAGAAAATATCATGAATATATAAATTGATACAGAAAAACTGTTGACAAAACTCAACACCCAGTCATGTAAGAACTCTTAGGAACTAGAAATTGAGTGAAAATTTGACAAAGAACATGAAGAAACAAATGCATAGGTAACATATTTAGCAAGGAAAGAATGCATGCTTTGTTTCTAAGATTGAGAACAAAGCAAGAATTCTGCTTTAAGTACTTCTATTGAACATATTACTGGAAGTTCTAGCCAGTGCACTAAGACAAGAAATTTTTTAAAAAGCCATAGATATGAAAGAAAGAAATCTCTACTTATTTGCAGATCATATGGTTGCCTGCATAGAAAGTATGAAGAATCTATTTAGAATTCTGAAAACTAATAGAATTCAAGTTTGCAGGATACAAGATTGACATATGAAGAGCAAATATATTTTATATACTAAGAATGAACATGTGAAAAACAAAGTTTAAATAAACAATGCTTATAGTCACTCAGAAAAGGAATTACTTATGCGTAAATCTAATAAAACATGTACAGACATTGTATGTTGAAAACTACAATATGCTTATGAAAGAAATCAATGAACATCTAAATAAATGAAGTGACATACCATGATCATGGAATATTGTAAAGATGTCAGTCTTTTCAAATTCATATACATATTTAACCTAATAATTATAGATAATATATATTTTATATTTATTTCTTATGAACAAAATTATTTTAAAAATATATCAAAATGCAAAGGCACTATATATTGTCTAATTGAACATAATTAAAAAAAGAAAAAAGTGAAGAAGTAATGCTTCAGTGATATGATCAGTTTGTCTGAAATAAATCTTTAGTACTAAATTATTTAGGGTACTATTTAAAAGTATTAGGAGTCCTGGAGTGAGTAGGTCCTAAGCTCAAACCCCGCCCAGTGCTCCAAAGCACATAGTTTAGTTTGAGATTCTCTCTCTCTCCCTTTCCCTCTGTCCCTCTTCCATGCTTGTGTGTGCACGCAGTCTCTCTAAATAAATAAATAAATAAATAAATAAATAAATAAATAAACAAAAAAAATCTTTAAAAAAATGCAAAGGCACAAAAATAGCCAGAACAAGTTTGATAAAGAAGAAAAAAATGGAAAAATCAGGGGCGCCTGGGTGGTTCAGTAGGTTATACAACCAACATTTGGTTTTGGCTCAGGTCATGATCTCAGGGTCTTAGTATCAAGCCTGTAGCAGGCTCCACACTCAGCATAGTGTCTGCTTTCTCTCTTTCTATTCCCCTCCCCCTGCTTGTGCTCTCTTTCTAAAATAAATAGATCTGGTATCCAAGATCTACAAAGAAGGTCTCAAACTCAATACACAAGAAACAAATAAATCAAAAAATGGGCAGAAGATATGAGCAGACACTTTTCCAATGAAGACATACAAATGGCTAACAGACACATGAAAAAATGTTCAAAATCATTAGCCATCAGCGAAATTCAAATCAAAATCACATTGAGGTAACACCTTAGACGAGTTAGAATGGCAAAAATGGACAAGGCAGGAAACAACAAAGGTTGGAGAGGATGTGGAGAAAGGGGATTCCTCCTACATTGTTGGTGGGAATGCAAGTTGGTACAGCCACTCTGGAAAACAGTGTGGAGGTCCCTTAAAAAGTTAAAAATCGAGCTACCCTCTGATTCAGCAATTGCACTATTGGGTATTTACCCCAAAGATACAGACATAGTGAAGAGAAGGGCCATATGCACCCCAATGTTCATAGCAGCATTGTCCACAATAGCTAAATCTTGGAAGGAGCCGAGATGCCCTTCAACAGATGACTGGACTAAGAAGATGTGGTCCATATCTACAATGGAATATTACTCAGCCATCAAAAAGAATGATCTCAACATTTGCTGCAACATGGATGGGACTGGAGGAGATAACGTTAAGCGAAATAAGTCAAGCAGAGAAATACAATTATCATATGGTTTCACTCATTTATGGAGCATAAGAACTAGGAAGATCGGTAGAAGAAGAAAGGGATGAAGGGGGGGGTAAACAGAACGGGGAATGAACCATGAGAGACTATGGACTCTGGGAAACAAACTGAGGGCTTCAGAGGGGAGGGGGGTGGGGGAATGGGATTGGCTGGTGATGGGTATTAAGGAGGGCATGTATTGCATGGTGCACTGGGTGCTGTATGCAAGTAATGAATCATGGAACTTTACATCAAAAACTAGGGATGTACTGTATGGTGACTTACATAATATAATAAAAAATATTATAAAAAATAAAATAAATAGATAAAATCTTTTTAAAAATTTTTTTAAAGGTTTTATTTTGTATAAGTCTTGTATCACATTTAGGTCTTTCATCCATTTTGAATTTGTTTTTTCTGCACAGCATAAGAAAGGCATCCAGTTTCATTATTTTTTATATTGCTGTCCAATTCTCCCAATATCATTTGTTGAAGAGACTGTCTTTTTTTCCATTGAATATTTTTTCCTGCTTTGTTGACTATTAGTTGACCATAGAGTTTTGGGTCCATTTCCAGGTGTCTACTCTGTTCCATTGATCTATGTGTCTGTTTTGGTGCCAGTACCACACTGTCTTGATGACTACAGCTTTGTAATACAGTTTGAAGTCTGTAATTGTGATGCCTCCCTCTTTGATTTCCTTTTTCAGGGTTGCTTTGGCTGTTCAGAGTCTTTTCTGGTTCCATATAAATTTTAGGATTATTTGCTCTATCTCTTTGAAAAATGCTAGTGGTATTTTGATAGGTATTGCATTAAATGTATCAATTGCTTTGGGCAGTATAGACATTTTAACAATATTTGTTCCTCCCATCCATGTGCATGGAATGTTTTTCCATTTCTTTGTGTCCTCTTCAATTTCTTTCATAAGTGTTCTATAGTTTTTAAACTACAAATATTTTTCCTCTTTAGTTAGGTTTATTCCTTATGGTTTTTGTTGCAATTGTAAATGGGATTGATTCCTTGATTTTTCTTTCTATTGCTTCATTATTGATGTGTAGAAATGCAACAGATGTCGGTTGTGACCTCTCCCTTTTCATTCATAATTTTATTAATTTGGGTCCTTTCTTTATTCTTTTGGATAAGTCTTGCCAGTGGTCTGTCAATTTTATTGATTCTCTCAAAGAACCAGCTTCTAGTTCTGTTGATCTGCTCTACTGTACTCCTGTATTCTAATTCATTGATTTCTGCTCTAATCTTGGTCAACTGCTTCCTCGTGTGTGGATTAGGCCTGTCCCTCTGTTGCTGCTCCAGCTTCTTGAGATGAGAATATAAAAACTGCATTTTAGATTTTTCTATTCTCTTGAGTGAGGCTTGGATGGCTATGTACTTCCCCCTTAGGACTGCCTTTGCAGTATCCCATAGGTTTTGGACCATTGTGTTTTCATTCTCGTTGGTCTCCATAAATTGTTTAATTTGATTTTTGATTTCCTGGTTTATCGAGTCATTCCTGAGCAGGATGGTTCTTAGTCTCCAAGTGTTTGAGTTTCTTCCAAATTTTTCCTTGTGGTTGAGTTCCAATTTCAGAGAGTTGTGGTCTGAGAATGTGCAGGGAATAATTTCAGTCTTTTGGTATTGGTTGAGACCTGTTTTGTGACCCAGAACAAGGTCTATTCTTGAGAATGTTCCATGGGCATTAGAATAGAATGAGTATTCTTTGGTTCTGGGGTGTAGTGTTATATATATCTGTGAGATCCAACTCGTTGAGTATGGCATTCAATGCTCTTGTTTTCTTTGCTGATTTCTTGCTTAGGTGATCTGTCTATTGCTGATAGTGGAGTGTTGAGGTGTCCTACTATTAGTGTATTTTTATCTATATGTCTCTTTATTCTGGTTAAGAGTTGGCTTGTGTATCTTGCTGCTCTCCTGTTGGGGGCATATATATTTATAATTGTCATATCCACTTGTTGGATATATCCTTTAAGAATAATAACCACCACCAATGAAATTGGAAGAATTATTACAAACTTTTATCAACAGCTATATGCCAATAAATTAAGCAATCTGGAAGAGATGGAGGCCTTCCTGGAAACCTGTAAACTACCAAGACTGAAACAGGAAGAAACAGATTTTTTTAAACAGGCCAATTAATTATGAAGACATTGAGTCAGTGACAAACAACCTTCCAAATAACATAATTCCAGGCCCGGACGGTTTTCCTGGGGAATTCTACCAAACATTCAAAGAAGAAATAATACCTATTCTCCTAAAGCTATTTCAAAAAATAGAAACAGAAGGAAAGCTACCAAACTCATTCTATGAGGCCAATATTGCCTTGATCCCCAAACCAGGAAAAGACCCCATCAAAAATGAGAATTACAGACTGATGTCCCTAATGAATATGGATGCCAAAATCCTCAACAAGATCCTGGCTAATAGAATCCAACAGTACATTAAAAGGATTATCCATCATGACCAAGTGGGATTCATCCCTGGGATGCAAGAGTGGTTCAACATTCACAAATCGATCAGCGTGATACATCACATCAACAAGAAAAGACTCAGGAAGCATATGATCCTCTCAATTGATGCAGAAAAAGCATTTGACAAAATACAGCATACTTTCCTGATTAAAACCCTTCAAAGTGTAGGGATAGAGGGTACATTCCTCAATCTCATAAAAAACATATATGAAAAGCCTACAGCAAATATCATTCTCAATGGGGAAAAGCTGGAAGCATTTCCCTTAAGATCAGGAACACTACAAGGATGCTCACTCTCGCCACTATTATTCAACATAGTACTAGAAGTCCTTGCAACAGCAATCAGACAATAAAAAGGGATAAAAGGTATCCAAATCGGCAAAGAAGAAGTCAAAATGTCTCTCTTTGCAGATGACATGATACTCTATATGGAAAACCGAAAAGAATCCACGCCCAAACTATTAGAAGTTATAAAGCAATTCAGTAATGTGGCAGGATACAAAATCAGTGCTCAGAAATCAGTTGCATGTCTATACACGAATAATGAGACTGAAAAAAAGAGAAATTAGGGAATCCATCCCATTTACAATAGCACCAAAAACCATACGTTACCTTAGAATTAACCAGAGACATAAAGGATCTATATTCTAGAAACTATAAATCACTCTTGAAAGACATTGAGGAAGACACAAAAAGATGAAAAAATATTCCATGCTCATGGATCGGAAGAATTAACATACTTAAAATGTCCATGCTTCACACAGCAATCTACTCTTTCAACGCTATCCCGATCAAAATACCAAGGACATTTTTCCAAGAACTGGAACAAATAGTCTTTAAATTTGTATGGGACCAGAAAAGGCCCCGAATCGCCAAGGAACTGTTGAAAAGGAAAAGCAATGCTGGGGGCATCACAATGCCGATTTCGAGCTGTACTACAAAGCTGTGATCACAAAGACAGCATGGTACTGGCACAAAAACAGACACATAGACCAATGGAACAGAATAGAGAACCCAGAAATGGACCCTCGGCTCTTTGGGCAACTTGTCTTTGATAAAGCAGGAAAAAACATCCGGTGGGAAAAAGACAGTCTCTTCAATAAATGGTGCTGGGAAAATTGGACAGCTACATGCAAAAGAATGAAACTTGACCACTCTCTCACACCATACACAAAGATAAACTCCAAGTGAGTGAAAGACCTTGATGTGAGACAGGAATCCATCAAAATCCTAGAGGAGAACATATGCAGCAGCCTCTACGACATTGGCCAGAGCAACCTTTTTCATGACACATCTCCAAAGGCAAGAGAAACAAAAGATAAAATGAACTTGTGGGTATTTCTATTTCTAATTTTTTAGGAACATTCACACTGTTTTCCATAGTGGCTATACTGACTTACATTCTCAGTGCATAGGATACCATTTTCTTCACATCCTTGCCAACAACTGTTATCTCTTGTTGCTTTTAAAAAGTTATTTAGGAGCCCCTGGGTGGCTCAGTCCTTAAGCGTCTGCCTTCGGCTCAGGGCATGATCCCAGGGTCCTGGGATCAAGCTCCGCATAGGGCTCCCTGCTCCACTGGGAGCCTGCTTCTTCCTCTCCCACTCCCCCTGCTTGTGTTCCCTCTCTCACTGGCTGTCTCTCTCTCTGTCAAATAAATAAATAAAATCTTTTAAAAAATAAAAAATTATTTAAAATTCAGTTTAATTAACATATAACATATTATTACTTTCAGAGGCAGAGTTTAGTGATTTATCAGTTGCATATAACACCCAGTGTTCTTTGCATTAAGTGCCCTCCTCAATGCCTATGACCCACTTACCCCATCCCCCACCCACTTACCCTCCAGCAACCTTCAGTTCGTTTCTTGCTGCTTTTTAAAATTTTATTATATAATAGTCATCTTAACAGATAGCAGGTGATATCTCATTGTGGTTTTTGTTTACATTTCTCTGATGATTAGTGAGTGATGTTGAGCACCTTTCATGTACCTGTTGGCCATTTGTATGACCTCTTTTGGGAAATTTGTATTGATGTACTAATTTCACTTTAATTGGGTTATTGATTGGTTGATTGATTTGCTATTGAGTTGCCATTTGAGACAATAAGGTTGAACCTGGGGAACACCATGCTAAGTGCAATAAGCCAGACACAGAAAGACAAATACTGCATGGTTTCACTTACATATGGAATCTAAAAAAATCAAACTCATAAAAACAGAAAGTGGAATGGTAGTTGCCAGGGATTGGGGAATGGAAGAAATGGGGGAAAGTTGATATCAAAAGGTACAAAGGTTGAGTTATGTGGGATAAATTCTGAAGATCTAATGTACATTGTGGTGATTATCGTTAACACTGTATTGTATATTTGATACTTGCTTAGGGAGTTGATCTTAAGTCTTTTCACCATGCACACAAAAATATCATAACTATGTGAGGTGATGGGTATGTTAATTATCTTGATTGCATTGGTCATTTTGTATTGTATATGCATATCAAAACATTATATACACCTTAAATATATACAACTTTTATTTGTCAAATATACCTCAGTAAAGCTGGGGAAAAAATAGAAGATATGAAGGAATAACCTTCACAAGATTGGTGTTCAATCCAAGTGAAGAAAACCACAAAATTTTACTGAGAGATAAGAAAAAAAAATAATTGAATACATGTACAAACATATAAGAAAAATACATATTATAAAGCTATCAAAAAGAAAGTTTATTAGAAGAAAGTTTTTTACCTCTAATTTTTTGGGGTGATAGTGAAAACCTCAGGATTATCTCAGTGGCTCCCAAACCTAACTGATATCCTAATCAACTGGTTAGCTTTCAAGAAATTCCAATTCCCATATCCTGTGGTTTTGAGTGGACCCCTTTTTCTCTTGTGCAGTTAGGTTTGGGGCCCCTCAGCCTAAGTGATTTTTTTAAAAGATTTTATTTATTTATTTATATATTTGAGAAAGAGAAAGAGAGATAGCAACAATGAGCATGAGTGAGCATGAGCAAGCAAGAACTGGGATGGGAGGGAGAATCAGACTCCCCTGCTCAACAGGGAGCCCAAGGTGGGGCTGGTTCCCAGGACCCTGGGATCATGACCTGACCCAAAGGCAGACACTTAGCCAACTGAGCCACTCAGATGCCCCAGCCTAGGTGATTTTGAATATCCCTTTTAGATATCCCCCATTCTCTGCTTTCCCTCTCTTCAGTTATTACTTGCTGCTTACGTTGCTTTCTTTAGTAGTGCAGTGAAGTAGGATCAGAGCAGGCCACAGTTTCTTCCAAATATGAGGCCTGTTCATCCCAGAAGCATGCCATGTAGTCTAGGTTGCTTATACATTGGCTGATAATAGACAACCACTAAATGGGTCCCCACCCTCTGCCACTCACTTGTCCTTCCAGAAATCCTTTGATGAATTTGGGAGAAAGCTGATTTTGCTTTCTGCTAACTGTGTGCTGCAAGGAAGCTTGTATCATTAGGGTAATCCTCATAAGGCAGTCCACAGCCAGGTTGCAAGCCACGCCCAGGCCCATGCTTCTTAGCCTTCTTCATGACCTACTTTGCTAGGCGGGGTACTGGCTTTTTCTCTGTTACAACTCTAGATTTTCCAGGAATTGCTGCTCGATGATCCAGCTGATCCGGAGATAACCTTGCAATCTCTTACCCAGAAAGGAAGTGTGGGGATTAGAAGATTCTGCTAGGCCTCCTATCTGGCATTGTAAGTGGGGAAATGAAACTGTGACCATGGCTGTTCAAACCATATCATTAAAATTTAACAATAAGCTAACGATAGAGGTAAAATTTTCTGAGTACTTACTGTACTGAAACACTTTATGCATATTCTGCATATTTTTGCCAGTCTTCATAATAATATTGTGAGCTATAAATTACTATCTCCAGTTTTGAGGTTAGGGAATTGGTATTTAGAGAGGTAGAGCTACTTGTCTAAGGTCACACACTTAGAAGCCCAAATGGAAGGAAGAGTGTAATGTGGTCTGAATTAAAAAAAAAGTATATATATATATATATATATATATATATATATATATATATATATATATACACACACACACACACACACACACACACACACACACACACACACCTTGGAACTAAGCAGAGTTCAAACTCCAGCCCTGCTACCTGCTAGATGAGTGACCTTAGGCAAGTCACTTTTCTTTTCAGCTTTCTTATATGTTGAATGGAAATAATTGCCTTATCTCCTTTAGAGTTATTGTAAGAATTAAGTGAAATAATAATAATGGATGTAAAGAACTTGGCTTGGAGAAAATATTCAGGAAATGGTAACTCTTATTACCTGAGGTCACCATAACCTGCATTGTAACCCAAGTATTTGGATCCAACTCAGTCTCTGAATCTTTGTCATTAAAAACCAGGTAAAGATACTGCTGTGCAAGACTTGTAACATGCAGAAAAATGGTCTGGGAGGAACTTTTACCCTATGCAAGAGAGCTCAATACCCTATCCTAGTGCATCAACTGTTATAGAAAGATTAATGTTGAAAAATCTTGTCCCATGGCTTATGAGCAAGAGGCTTGACCTGATTGGTTCTGAGAATGAAAGCACACTCACTGGTCTATTGCTTCTCTTTTAGTCTCATCTCTTTTTCTTCCTTATATAGCTTTTCAATACAAAACTCTGCACTGGAATTATTTATCAAACATTTTCTCATATGGCCCTCAGAACACTTTGACATAGAGGTAGGCATTATTTCCATTTAACTGCTGATAAAACTGAGTTGAAGTTCACAGAGGTCAAGGGACTTACTCAAGGTCATATAGTTAATGATTGGCAGAGCTGGAATTTGAAGCCTGATTATGGCCTCTCAAACTGGCCTAAAGGTTAATAACCTCTTTACATTCCTCCCTCACCCCCTTGATACACAAACACATACATACACAGTCCAAGAAGTCTTCCCAATCTAGGTGACAAGAGTCTGTTTGTTCCTCCAATCTTTTGTCTACAAATCATTTTGCTTGAGGCCCTCCAGTAGGGCATGGTATGGGGGGTGCAGTGCCCTTGTGAGACAGGGCCTGGGAATGTTTAAATACAGACAGATATGAGTTTGAATTCTAGGCTCTTCTACTTGCTTTCTGTGTGACTTCTCATAAATAGAATTCAGAACCTAACACTTCTGTGTTTAAAACCTTACAGCATCTTTTTCCCATTGCTTTCGAATAAAATCCATGGTCTTTATATTAGCCTACAAAGTCTTATGTGGCCTAGGCCTCTCTGGCTTCATTTCATAACACCCTCTGCTTTGGTGATAACTCTAGACAGTGTTGTTCTTTCTATTCTTTAAATAGTTCATTCTAATCTTGGGGTCTTTGAATAAAATTCCCTTTTTCTGGAACTCTTTAACATGACTGGTTTTGTCTTCTATTTTCAGGTCTCAGCTTCAACATTCTCTCCATAGAGAGGCATTTCCCAAAAAAACTATCTAAGCTACCTGTGGTCTCTATCCAATTAATTCATATTCATTACTTCATTGTTTTCTCTATAGCATTTATTGCTATTTGATATTTTGTTATTTGCTTATGTTTAGTTATTTATTTTCTGTTTCTGCTGTATGTTTGTGACTGCAGGGACTTTTCTGAGTTATTCCCTGTTATTTAAAAATTTTTTTGGTTATTATTTATTTTGTCTTAAGTATTTATATTTTAATTCCAGTATAGTTTACATACAGTGTTATTACTTTCAGGTTCATTGTGATATTTTAGTACTCAAAACAGAGCCTGGATCATAGCAGATGTTGAATAAATATCCATTGAATAAACAAACAAATGCAGCTCTCCTAAGTCTGATCTATGAATAAAGGTAGTCATACTTGAGTATCTTTGAAGAACTTAGCACAGTATTTAGTAGTATTCATTCCTCTGTGCTCTTGCATTTCTGGTGTGTACAGTCAAGATTTCTGTACTGATTTGTGGATTCCCTTTGAGTTTTTCTGTTAGGCCCAAGCACCTGACTTCTGGTGGGCTAGAAGCTGAAGGATCTGCCCAGAGATAGGCATCCTATCTTCTTCCCTTCTCTGGGTTTGCTGTAGGAAGCCCTTTGTGGTATGGAGGTCACTGAATCATCAATGCCAAACAGCCTGGGCTTCGCTGGAGATTCCCAAGCACAGCCCAGTCTGGGACTGACACCATTCTTAATCAGCACAGATACATATATCACACCCTTCTATACTTGCAGTTGTTACTCTTGGTCATTCACCATGTTAGAGGAAGAAGAGGGATCCTCACTTAATGGCGGTGGTGTAAAGAACATAGGACATCATGTGGTAGACCCCAACCCCCATTTATGGATGGGGAAACTGAGGCCCAAGGAGGATAAGAGATTTTCCCAGGAGCACCAGAATTAGAATGATAATTCCTTATCCCTGGTCCAATATCAGGAGCCCATTTCTATTTTCTCCAAACATAGTACTGTGCTCTCAGTAATTCTTTACTGTGAGGGGTGAATCTGAGGTGGGAGACAGGCAGGGCATGTGGAGTTTGAAGAAATATATCTGAAATGCTTACTAAAAGGAAATTGGGGCAAAATTGTTTTGAGATAGGGAATACTTCAAAATTAGAGTGAGGATGCATACAGAGTGCATGGGTTAACAGAGTTGATAGGTATGGTAATTTAGCTCTCCTCCATACTTCTAATTGCTACATTTAACAGAATAATTATCATTTGCATAGTGATGGCTACTGCTCTTTCTGCCACTGGCAATATGGTAATAGTAGGAATGATAGTAATAATTGCTACCAGTTGTTGTTGATGTTCTAGGCACAGTGCATTACCTGAGCACACTAACATTTCTAGAACTTTACAGAAAATCCCTCTGCCTGGGATACTTTCTTCTATATGTCTTGCTTCTCTTCTACTAATTCTGTAGGAGAATCTCAGGCATCTTGCTCCAGGAGTCATTACCTATTCCCATCTATGTAGGGTTAGTTCACCTTTGTCTTTGTGCAAACCTCTGTCCCACTTATCTCACTATATGGCCATTATTTTACTTACTCACTTAGACCATAAGCCTCTTGAGAGTGAAACTATGCCTTCTTAATCTGACAGAGCCTAGTTTTTATGTTATTAGTAAATATTTCATACATCAATAAATGATTGAATTTCCACTTGATCTTCATTAGTCACTCCTTGGGAAAGTTAGCAGGAATTATATTCCTAAGACAATGGATGTCACACTTCAGTATTCATTAGAACATTTGACATGCTTACTGAATTTTTAAAAATTTTTGGCATTTTTTTTTTGAGAACAGGCAGAAAAAAGAGAGCTTTTCCAGTTAGGAAAAAGAGCAATAAAATTGGCAAGTTGTGGAATGTTTTCTTTAGTGTGGTCTTGATGGCATTTTTAGTAATTTTTTTTTTTAATCAAATATGGACTGGTTGGTGTTTCACAGCCTCCCAAGTTTGCCTTGGTAGTTGCATTGAATACTAACTTTGATGTTAATTCAGGGAAGAAGAGAAGGGGAAAGTCAGGAAAGAGTGGATGGTTTATTTTTTTTTTAATTTTGTTTTGTTTTATAGCTGCAAACAAATAGTGGTGTAGAAAACCATTACAGAGTTGGAGGACTTGAACTTTGTGGACCAGCGCTCATTAAAAGGGCTTTCAAGGGGTCAGAAAAGCAGAAGCCATGAAAAGGTCAGCATTCCTATAGCACACTCCTTGAAAGGATGACACTGCTTACATAATACCAATAATAGCCAACACTAAATTTCTATAGTGCTTACTCTGTGACAGACACAGTCTTAACATACTTCCATGTCTTCACTCTTTTAAGCCTTGTAACAGTCTATGGGTTAAGTACTGTTATTATCACTTGCACTTTCAGATAAAGAAACTAAGCCACAGAGAGGTCAGGTGACTTGCTCAGGGTCACACATACATTATGTGACAGGACCTAGATTCAATTTAGGATGTCTGGTTCCAGAATATGTCCCATCACCACTGTGCTACACTGATCCTCAGGTTTGAGTAAAACCCCTCAGGAGACAGGAAGATAACATATCTTTGTTTTGGGGTACTTTTAATCCCTAATAAGGTTCAGGTCTCCTCCATCACCTTTTGAATAAAACTGATAAACTGAGAACTTCAGATTGTCATTGACTAGCTTTTCCTGGCTCTTCCTTCCTCCTACTCTCCCTCCATATAACACTAGCTATGCTAGTAGATTTAAAGTTTATACTCTCTTTTAGGGAATTTCTATGACCTAGACTCTAAATACAATAATTACCTGTAACAGGTACATAGCATTTCCATATCCATTTTCTCATGTAATCCTCAAAAGTTTTGTGGGGTAGGCTTGGCATGGATTATTGTCATCATTTTACAGCTAGGAAATTTGAGGCCCAGAGAGGGTAAATGACTTGCCCAAGGTCACACAATAAGTTAACAGCAGAACCTAAGTCAGTCAGTTAGCCCACATATATTTATTGAACACCTATTAGGTACCAGGCACTGTTCTAGTCATGATTCCAAGACCTTCTGACTCTAACTCTGGTGCTGTAGCAAATATACCACTTTCTTTGCTTTCATGGAAGGTATGCAGAATGTTTACCTAGGTTCCATGAGTAGGGGAGAGAATAAGCATTTGTTGAGTCCTCACCATGCACCAGGGTAAGAATTTTATTTGCATTTGTTTTATTGTATCCTTCTGCCAATACTGAAAGTTTGGGACTGTAAGTACATTTAGAATGAGAAAACAGAGGAGTGAAACAAATCCCAGTTTGAGTTGGCTCCCTTTTTTCTCTCTAGACTTCCATGTCAGGCTTGGGTTGCAGCTCTGGAATGTTTCTCTGGCATACTTTGCTGAAAGCATTTCCAGGAATGCTGAACCCAACATGAACACATCTTTTCATTTATCTTTTGCTGCTTCCCTGGTCTCTCGATAGAACCATAAACAAGCAAGTGGAAAGCAGTCAGGTTAGTGAGGAAGAAAGGAAATGTGGCCTAGATTTTGGATTATATTTTGGGTTCCTAGTCCCACTAATGCTCAGTGTGCCCTCCAAGTCCAGGTCATAGATGGATGGAAAGGGTCTCCTGCAGCAGTCCTCTGAGACATGGCCTAGTTCTGGTGCTCAAGTTCTGCTGGCTCCTTCAGCTTCTTTTCTCATTCCTCAAGCTGCATCATTCAGAGAATGAAAGGTTGAGAAAGACAAAAGTGTGTGTGAGGGGAAGGTTGCTCAAAACTAACTATATCATGAATCTCAAGGGGACTGAGTTCATGTCTGTTGAGATGGTGTCTCTTATTACCTTTTGGGGAAGGCCTGAGGGTCAGTGTCTTGCTGAAATTTTCTATGGTGGTGGCCAGGCCTCAGAGGATGACATAATATAGTATTTAGGAAATGACATGTCTCAGGTCATCTTGCTTACTTGCTTTAACTCAAAGGCAAAGGGACTTCTCACTCTTGGCCATCACTTTCCTCTCAGTCCTTGGGCCTTAGTACCTTAAACTTTGAGGACAATTTTGGAATTATGGAGTCTTTTCACCAGAAAAATATGCTAGACTAATTTTTCTACCCCTTGTCTCAGATCATGATTCCACTTGACTATTTAGACTTAAATCCATCTGTTGGTAAAGATTCTTCAGGAAAGGGATTCCACAACCCTCATTAATCTCTGATTAACCCAATAAAATTAGACAACAAAAATAAATAGACAGTATCCAATTGATAAAGAATAAAAACAATTTTCACTATTTGCCAATGATATGATTCTCAAATAGAAACACTAACAACTCCACCAAAATCTACTAAAACTGGTAAATGATTCAGTAAAGACGCAGGATACAAAATCAATGTGCAGAAATCCATTGCATTTCTACACACTGATAATGAAGCAGCAGAAAGATAAATTAAGAAAACAATCCCATTTACAATTGTTTCCCAAATAGTAAGATACAGAATAATAAACCTAACCAAAGAGATGAAAGACTTGTACTCTGAAAACTATAAAATACTGATGATAAAATTGAGGAAGACACAAAGAAGGGGAAAGGCATTCCATGCTCATGGATTGGAAGAGCAAACATTGTTAAAATGTCTATACTGCCCAAAGGAATCCACAAATTTAATACAATCCCTATTAAAATGCCAATAACATTTTTCACAGAACTAAAACAAACCATCCTGAAATTTGTATAGAACCACAAAACACCCCAAATAGCCAAAGCGATCTTGAAAAAGAAAAGCAAAACTGGAGGTATCACAATTCTAGACTTCAAGCTGTATTACAAAGCTGAAGAGATCAAAACAGTATGGTTCAGGCACAAAAATAGACGCATAGATCAATAGAACAGAATAGAAAACCCAGAAATGAACGCACAACTATATAGTCAATTATCTTAGACAAAGTAGGAAAGACTATCTAATGGGAAAAAGGACAGTATTTTCAACAAATGGTGTTGGGAAACTTGGACAGCAACATGCAAAAGGATGAAACTAGACCACGTTCTTACACCATACACAAAAATAAATTCAAAAATAGATTAAAGACCTAAATGTGAGACCTGAAACCATACAATCCTAGAAGAAAGCACAGACATTGGCTGTAGCAACATTTTTCTGGATGTCTCCTGAGGCAAGGGAAATAAAAGCAAAAATAAACTACTGGGATAATATAAAAATAAAAAGGTTCTGCACAATGAAGGAAACAATCAACAAAACTAAAAAGACAACTACAGAATGGGAGAAAATAATTGCAAATGACATATCCAATAAAAGACTAGTGTCCAAAACATTTAAAGAATTTATACAACTTAGTTTTTTTGACTGTTTCCTTGGCTGTGCAGAAGCTTTTTATCTTGATGAAGTCACACAACTTCATTTTATCTTTTGTTTCTCTTGCCTTTGGAGATGTGTCATGAAAAAGGTTGCTTTGGCCGATGTCGCAGAGGGTGCTGCCTATGTTCTCCTCTAGGATTTTGATGGATTCCTGTCTCACATCGAGGTCTTTTCATCCATTTGGAGTTTATCTTTGTGTATGGTGTGAGAGAGTGGTCAAGTTTCATTCCTTTGCATGTAGCTGTCCAATTTTCCCAGCACCATTTATTGAAGAGACTGTCTTTTTTCCACCGGATGATTTCTCTCATCTATGGAACATAAGAACTAGGAGGATCGGTGGGGGAAGAAAGGGATGAAGAAGGGGGGGGGTAATCAGAAGGGGGAATGAAGCATGAGAGACTATGGACTCTGAGAAACAAACTGAGGGCTTCAGAGGGGAGGGGGTGGGGGAATGGGATAGACTGGTGATGGGTAGTAAGGAGGGCACGTATTGCATGGTGCACTGGGTGTTGTACGCAACTGATGAATCATCGAACTTTACATCAGAAACCAGTGATGTACTGTATGGTGACTAACATAATATAATAAAAAAATTATAAAAAAAGAATTTATACAACTTAACACTCAAAAGCAAATAATCCAATTAAAAAATTGCAGGAGAAATGAACAGACACTTCTCCAAAGAACACATCCAGATGGCCAACATACACATGAAAAGATGGTCAACATCGCTCATTATCAGGGAAATGCAAACCTCCACACTTTGGATACCTTCCTTGCTATGTCTAAATTCCTCCTACTCTCATTTAGTGTCACTTCTTTTGATGATTTTAGAAAGTTAGATCTAGAAGGAGGTGTTAGTATTATATTGGAGGCTTCGCAATAAATTACTACACAGATGTAATTGATTATTATTGCTATGTTGTCCAGTCTCCACGTTTGAATAATGAACTAAATGAGGTTCTTTGGGATAAAGTAACTTAACAAAAATTACACGGCTTGTATGTGACAGCTCCAAGTCTCAAACCCAGGTTTTCTGAGCCAATTCATTGCTCTGTTCTTTACAGTGTCCTTACTGACTTTTTTCCCATTCCAGCTGACTTGGTGAAGAACATGTCACTGCCTCCTAGATATTTATACTGATATAATGCTGTTATAATGCCACCGTTGACCTTTTCCTCAGTATCTATCTATCTATCTATCTATCTATCTATCTATCTATCTATATACTATATCTATATCTATATCTATATCTATATCTATATCTATATCCCGGAGACTTACTTCCAACTCTTCAGTTTTTCCAGTTCTCTGAGGAGGAGATGTGTTCTTTAGTAGCAGAAAGATGCGCCATTGGTTTGGCCTAAGAATAACTTGGGTTGTCTTTCTCTTCCTAAGCAGAATACAGTAGTGGAGAGAAAAGTTGTCGTTTTTTTCCCCAGTAACCAGGATTCCACCATACTAAAACTCCTATTTGATTTACATAGGCAGAATAAGCCATGTCTGGTATGTAATAATGACAGATACCATTTGTTGAGTACTTAAAATGTATGAGGAACTATGCTAGGTGCTTTATGAACATTCTTATTTAATCCTTAGATTAACACTGAGAGAAAGTTATTATTAGAACCATTTCATAAGTTAAGAAACCAAGGCTTGGAAAGAGTAAGTAACACATCCACATTTACATAGCTATTAAGTAGTAGACACAACATTTGAACTTGGGTCTCTGATCCAATGCCTAGACTATTTCCACTATGGTAGACCACTTCTGTGAAAGTAGCCTTCTTCCTGTGTGATTGGTTTGAAAGGTATCAGAAAGTATACTCTACTCATCATCTTAAAAGATTTCTCTTACCATGGTGTTACAATACATAGGAATTCACAATTAGACTCATTATTTTCTAGCAGAAATTACAGTTGGTATAGGAGTTAGGAATCCTCGTCTTTAGTACCAGACTTACCACTTAGTTACTATGCAAACTTAGACAAATTCTTTGCCTATTTGGTGCCTCAATTTCCCCACCTGTAAAAGGGAAAAGATGATTACTGAGGCTTCTTCATTCTCTGAAATCTTGCAATTCTCTGAAGATGATGAGGCAATTCTTCCAGCTTGTCTATTCCTGATAATAGATGACAGTCGATTGGGAGTATGAGGAATTCCTTGCCAGGTAGTAGTTAATCCAAATATCAGTTTTCATGATGAGCTCCCATCTCCAAGATGGTCTTTCCCCACCCCTACCTTAACTTGTCTAAGTGGAACCAGAATCAGTCTTTTGTCTCATCCTCATTGCCTCATATTATTCTGAATAGAATACAGATTGGCAATGAGAGCTGGGGATTCATCTGATGTTAGGGTAACATGCCTCAATGGCCCAGGTCAAAAGGGGCCAAGAATCTGTCCATTTAACAAGTACCCTCAAGTGCTCAGATGCTCCAAGAAGTTTGAGATTCAATGTGCTAGCAAAATATAATGTTTGTTACTTTTATTAAGGAGTAATTATAAATATAACATGAAGCTCTATTAACTATTTGTGTATTTATGTACATATTTGTTATACTCTATCTTGTAAAAAATGTTTACTGACACGTCTGTGTTAGGCTCTTTAAAAGTAAAAATGAATTATTGGGACATCAACAGTATCAAAAGCTTTTGCACAGCAAAGGAAACAGTCAACAAAACTAATAGGCAACCTAAGGAATGGGAGAAGATATTACAAATGTCTTATCAGATAAAGGGCTAGTATCCAAAATCTATAAAGAACTTATCAAACTCAACACTCAAGAAACAAAAAAATCCAGTCAAGAAATGGGCAGAAGACATGAACAGACATTTCTCCAAAGAAGACATACAGTCACCTGAAAAAATGCTCAACATCACTCATCATCAGGGAAATACAAATCAAAACCACAATAAGATATCACCCCATGCCATTCAGAATGGCTAAAATTAACAACTCAGGAAACATCAGATGTCGGTGAGAATGTGGAGAAAGGGGAACCCACTTGCACTGTTAGTGGGAATGCAAACTGGTGCAGCCACTGTGGAAAACAGTATGGAAGTTCCTCAAAAAATTGAAAATAGAGCTATCCTATGATCCAGCAATTGCACCACCAGGTATTTATCCAAAGGATACAAACATAATGATTTGAAGGAGCACGTGCACCCCAGTGTTTACAGCAGCAATGTCCACAGTAGCCAAATATGGAAAGAGCCCAGAAGTCCATTGGCAGATGAACAGATAAAGAAGATGAATGGTAAAGAAGATATCTATATCTATATCTATATCTATATCTATATCTATATACGTATATAGATATACATACATATAGATATATCTATATACATATATAGATATAGATATCTACATATATAGATATACGTATATATATATACATATATAGATATAGATATCTACCATGAAATATTACTCAGCCAAAAAGAATGAAATATTGCCATTTTCAACAATGTGGATGGAGCTAGAGGGTATTATGCTAAGCGAAATAAGTCAGAGAAAGACAAGTACCATATGATTTCACTCATAAGGTGGAATTCGAGAAAGAAAACGGGTGAACATAGGGTAAGGGAAGGAAATAAAATAAGATGAAAATTGAGAGGAGGCCAACCAAAACATATACTGAACTCTAGGAAACAAACTGATGTTTGCTGGAGGGGATGTGGGTAGGGAAAAGCATAGTTGGGTAATGGGCATTAATAGGGCACTTGATGTAATGAGCACTGAGTGTTAATACAACTGATGAATTGCTAAATTCTACCTCTGAAACTAATGAAAAATAATAAAATAAATAAGACATATTCATTATCCATAAAAATTTAAGATCTAGTGGGTTAGATAAACAAACCAATAATGACAAGACATGGGGATTAGTGCTATAACAGAAATATGTAAAAAGACTAGAGGGGCCCTAAACAGCATAGGTAGGATTAAGGAAGCCTCAATGGAAAAGATGATGCCTAAGACAAATTTTATACAGTGAATAGGAGTTAGCAAGAGAAGGAGAAGAAGGTGTTCCAGGCAAAAGGTTCAGCTCTAAGGTTCTAGAAAAATGTTATTTAGTCTGATGATATAATATATAGTATTGTTCCTAGTGCATTAAGAACAACTAATAGCTGTTATTGCTACTGTATTATTTTATGCTTCTATGAGATCTGCTAGTCAAAGAGGTCATCCAGGAGACCTTAAGACTTGAGAAATTCAGCAAGTTCAGCCATAAAGCTTAGTAGAGAACAGAGGGTATTCCTCATCCTACAACATTATCAAAACCTCCAGTTTAATCAACCCAAGGAAGACCATAAAATCTCATATCTTAAAGGTCTTCTGTGAGTAGATTTTGTTTCCTGCAACTTTACTGAATTTGTGTATCAGTTTTAGGAATTTTTCAGTAGAGGTTTTTTGGGTTTTCTATCTAGAATATCATGTCATCTGCAAATAGTGAAAGGTATACTTCTTCCTTGCTGATTTGTATGTCTTTTATTATTTTTTGTTTGTTTGTTTCATTGCTGTGGCTAGGAATTCCAGTTCTATGCTAATAACAGTACTGAAAATGGATATCCCTGTTTTATTCCTGACTGTAGAGGAAAATCAGTCTTTCCCCATTGAGGATGATATTAGCTGTGGGTTTTTTAAATAAATTTCTTTTACTATGTTGAGGTATGTTCTCCCTAAACCTACTTTGTTGAGGGTTTTTATCATGAATGGATGTTGGACTTTGTCAAATGTTTTTTCTGCATCTGTTGGCAACAAAACTAAAAAGCAACCTACTGAATGGGAAAAGATACTTACAAATGACATATCTGATAAAGGGTTAGTATCCAAAATATAAAAAGAACTTACAAAACTCAACACTCCAAAAATGAATAATCTAATTTATTTTTTTAAGATTTCATTTCATTTATTGTTTTAATTTTTATTTAAATTCAATTTAACATATATTGTATTATTACACTCAGAGGTAGAATTTAATGATTCATTAATTGTATACAACAATCTAATTTAAAAATGGGCAGGAGACATGAATAGACATTTTTCCAAAGAAGACACCCAGATGACCAATAGACACATGAAAAGATGCTCAACATCACTCATCATCAAGGAAACAAATCAAAAGTACAATGAGAGGGGCGCCTGGGTGGCTCAATCAGTAAGCATCTGCCTTTGGCCCGGGGCATGATCCCAGCATTCTGGGATCGAGCCCCGCATCGGGCTTCCTGCTCCACTGGGAGCCTGCTTCTTCCTCTCCCACTCCCCCTGCTTGTGTTCCCTGTCTTGCTGGCTGTCTCTCTGTCAAATAAATAAATAAAATCTTTAAAACAAAACAAATCTACAATGAGATATCACCTCATGCCAGTCAGAATGGCTAAAATCAGTAACACAAGAAACAACAGGTGTTGGTGAGGATGTGGAGAAAAAGGAACACTTGTGCACTGTTTCTGGGAATGTATACTGGTGCAGCCACTTTGGAAAACAGTATGGAGGTTCCTCAGAAAGTTGAAAATAAAACTACCCTATGCCCCAGCAATTGACTACTAGGTATTTACACAAAGAATACAAAAACACTAATTCAAAAGGATAACTGTACCCCAATGTTTATAGCAGCATTATCTACAATGGCCGAATTTTAGAAATAGCCTAAGTGTCTACCCACTGATGAATGGATAAAGATGTGATATATCTATATATCTATATCTATTATTATTAATGCTATTAATAATAATATATTCAGCCATAAAAAAGAATGAAATCTTACCACTTGCAATGACATGGTGGAGCTAAAGAGTATTATGCTAAGCAAAATAAGTCAGTCAGAGAAAGACAAATACCATATGACTTCACTTATATGTGGAATTTAAGAAAAAAACAAATGAGTAAAAAGAAAAAAATAGGAAGGCAAACCATGACACCGACTCTTAACTATAGAGAACAAACTGATGGTTACTAGGGAGAGGTAGGTGGGGGGATGGGTTATATAGGTAATGGGGATTAAGGATTGCACTTGTTATGATGAGCACCAGGTGTTGTACGGAAGTGTTGAATCACTATATTGTATACCTGAAACTAATATTACACTGTATGTTAACTAACTGGAATTTAAATAGAAACTTAAAAAAAAAAAAGGTCATCTGAGCAACCTCTCAGTGGATTTACCCTCATTCCCAAAGTTCTATGTATTTTTGTTCCCTTTATGGCTTATTCTCATAAACTTTGGTCTTCCTGTTCTTTGTTTCTGTTTTTGTTCTTTGAGACTGACGTGACATGGGCTGGATGGCCTTTACAGACACCTATTCCAACTTTCATATTTTATGGATAGAAAGAGAAAAAAAATTGATCTCTTGTTGACTGATTTCAAGTTTCTGACCATCTCTGATAACCAAAGAACTTTCTTATTTTTCTGTGTTAGTTTATTAAAGTTAGATCCTACCATTTGGAGATGCAAACAACAGGGAGTAATGTCAGAGGTTATATAATCCAGCAGATTGAATCAAAACCAACTAAGCAGATAGTTGTATGCCTTATTCTTTAAGATCCTCAAAAAATGGTACTTTTTTACTACTCTTGATAGGCTATTTTGATATTTCTTCTTCCTTATGATCTTGTGCCTAATAGAGTACATGACATATTGTAGATGTCCAATAAATATTGGTGTTTTTAAGATTTTTTAAAATTTTTAAATAATATCTACACCTAATGTGGGGCTTGAACTTACAACCCTGAGATCAAGAGTTGCATGCTCCACTGACTGAGCCAGCCAGGCACCCCAATAAATATTTGCCGAATACATTTTGGAAAGAGCTCTTATTCCCTTTTATAAATTTGCAAATTAAACATAATTTATCATTACAATAGTATAAGAACTATTTGAAATTGGTTACATAGGGAGAAGAAAATTTACCCACAGTTCCAGTACTCTCACGCTAACATTGCTGGGATTTTGACTTAGGTTTTTGAGACACATTGGTATGTGTAGATTTAAGAAATGAAACAAAACAAAACAAAACAAAACAAAATAAAACTTTACATATACCTGTCTTATTTTCTCACTTGCCAATATCTCATAACATTTTTCTGTTTCATGTGCTCTTCATAACCATTTTTATGGTTGCATCATACTCTTAATTTTTTTATTTGGGAACAATGCCATGGCATTTACATATCCTATGTGTTTTTGAATCTTCATCTTCCAATCTCATAAACAAGCACCAACAAACACCAGGCCACCAGTATTTTTTTGACTGTAACAACCTCTCCCTTTCAAACTTTTTCTGACTATGTTCATGTTGTAGAATATTAGTGGAACCTATGCTTTCTTCCTCCTTATCTTTAAAGATTCACATGCATGAACACAGTGAGTTCTTACTGTTGATCTACAATGACTAGCATACAGATTAGATACCTGTCCTTATACTTTAAGTGACAATAATTAAGACATACTTAGGTAAATCCTAATGTGAAGAAAATTCCTGAATAGGGATGCATTTACATTATAAGCAATTAGAATAAACACATCTTAGGGGTGGTGTGTGTGTGTGTGTGTGTGTGTGTGTGTGTGTGTGTGTGTGTGTGTTGGGGACTATATAATGAATGGAAGACTGAGAAGAAAACCAAATTGCAGTTCACTTCCAGGCAAGGCAAGATAAGAGGAACTAGCTCTTTACTGGTCCCTTTGGGAACACTTCCTGGAAATGTTATCATTGTCCACCATCATACATTATTTTTGGCCTCAGACATGTGAACATGTGGTTCTCTGTGGCACTGGGATGTGTGTGAAGATGAGCTTTTCTCATATTAGATATGGTTTTGAAATATGGTAAGGTAATTGAAAGGAGCCAAAGTTATTTCCAGGAGTATTCTGAGAAACAAGGTGTCATGGAACTACATGACTTTGATGAGATAGCACCTAGGATGTCTGAGTCAGTGTGGGGCCATCAGAGGTTCTGAATGATGAGGACACAAGCATAGAAGTCAGAGAGAAGCTTTAGACATGATTGAAGAAGTAGGAAGGTCTATTGGCAGGAAAAGATTAAAGGATCTATGTTTTTCCAGACACATTTGATAAGACACAGAGAATAGACCATGTGGTCCTCTACAAATATCTGGAATGCATTAACCTTAGTGCAAGGGAAGATAATTTCTGGGGTTGGGAATGCTAAGAAAGCTAGGATTCATAGATGGAAATAAAGGAAGATATTTAAAAACTGGGTATCTTTGAAGATGTCCAAAAGTAATATTAAAAATATTGATAACCTATATAGCAAAGACAATGATCAGTCAGAATGGACACTGGCCCATGACACTGGAGCAAGGTCCTAGAGTCCTGCTCCTGTGTCAGGCAATATTTGATGGTGAGAAGAGCCAAAGGAGGTATTAAGGGAGTCAGGGCAGTGGGGAGTAGATTTGAGAGGTACTAGGTGGCTATTTACCAACTAGCATTAAGGTGTTTTAACATTTTAACAATTGATATGGACAAACAATGGTTGTTCTAAACTGAGGATGATTTTTCCCCCAGGGAATATTTGGCAATTCCCAGAGACATTTTTTATTATTGTGATTGGGGAAGTGCTACTGGTATCTATTGAGTAGAGGTCAGTGATGCTTCTAACCAACCTACAATGCACAGAACAACCCTCCTCTACCCACACCATACACAAAATAAAGAATTATCTGGCTCAAAATGTCAATATCATCAAAGTCGAGAGACCCTGGTCATACAGATACAGACCAGTTGAACATCAGCTCCATCATCTAGGAAGCTAGGTTCATATGAGAGTTTCACAATAGAAATTACTGATATTTATCTCTCTCCTTAACTCCTTTAACACCATTGTCTCTCCAGGGTGTTCAGTTAGAAACGTACCATCTTCTTTAGTTCCCCTTTTCTCTCCCTCCCTGCATTTCAGTAGTTCTTCAGGCCCACTGAATTTAATTTCCTGGCTGTCTCTAATCCAGATTCTCCTCTCCATCCCACTTCTCCTTCCTTAATTTAGCCTTTTATCATCACCTCTTTTTCTACCCAGTAGCTCATTCCAGGACTATTTCAATAATGTCTAAGTGAGTTTTCCAGACTTTCCCACTTCCACTCCATTCTCTGTACTATGTTATCATTGTAACCCTGTGCCTAGCACACACTGCCATACTCAGTAGGTACTGAGTAAACATTTATTAAGTTAATTAATAAACAAATGGGATATGCTACATCCTTACTCCAAAATTCCAAGTGGTTCCTAGATGCCTATAGAATAAATACAAAATCCCATCACCTGGCATGTGAGATAATTCAAAATGCTATACCAAATTCTCTTTTAATTTCCATGTATCTCAATCTCAGACCGATTTCACTCCACTACCATAACTTATACTCTAAAAGAACTAACATCTCTTATTTACTACAAATGCCATATCCAATACAATAGAATGTTTGAGAAACATTCTATTGTAAAATGCTGCTGGTCTCTAGTCATCTCTGGCAGTTTCTCTCAGTGGTTCTCAATGAGGGTGGGAGTGAGGGGACTCATTCAAAGGCTTTTCAAAATAAAAATTCCCAGACCCCTAGGGGCGCCTGGGTGGTGCAGTCGTTAAGCGTCTGCCTTCAGCTCAGGTCATGATCCCAGGACCCTGGGATCAGCCCTGCATCAGGCTCCCTGCTCAGTGGGAAACCTGCTTCTTTCTCTCCCACTCCCTCTGCTGGTGTTCCCTCTCTTGCTGTGTCTCTCTCTATCCAATAAATAAATAAAATCTTTAACAAAAAAAAAAAAGAAGGTAAACTCACCACTAGGTCAGTGGTATTTCTCAACTCCCTCTTCAATCTCTCTGTCACCATTAATGTTTTTATGTCCTCAGGTAGATGCTCAATGCATTCCTATAAGATTTATAGTTGCATTCAGTGTATGAAAACATATTTCCTGTGATACCCATGTGATTCTTTATGGTGTTTATATCTCTGCTGAATTAGCTATCTATTCATATTTGTAATTCTCCCTTTTCCACTAGATCTTTTAACAGTAGTTATTTTCAAATTCCTTTATGATTGTTCCAACACCTTGGTCATCTCTGTGTCTGGTTCTGTTGGTTGCATTTCACCTCAATATTTTTTTTTGCTTTTTTATGTATTTCAAAGTTTTTTATTGAATCCCATGCATAATAAATAGAAGAACAGAAGACACTTATGTCTGAAAATGGGCATGTCTCTTCTCCTTTAGCTTGGTAGTGTAAAGTTTTGAGTCAGTTTATCCAAGACATGAGCTGGGTTTAAGGTTTTTTGCTACTTCACAATACTATCAGTGTAATAAAGGCTTCAAATTCTTCTAGAAGTGGGATGTTGTTATTATCGTGTGCTTAAGGTGGGGCCCCAGGTGCTGTATGACTTTTCTCAGTTTCTGCTTCCTTCATATCTTTTAACCATCCCTGTATGCCTGTGCCATAGAAGGTTTTCTCTCCCTGATCTTATTCCTTAACTAATAGTAGACTGCTATTGCTTGTCAATGAGTAATAGGATTGTTGTAGAGACAGAGAAACTCTCTTTTGGACTGGGGCAGTCTTAGTTTTGGCAGACTTTGTGTTACTGGGTGTATGCAGTGGGTTTTCATCAATATCCCTGTCCATCCTTCCTATGGCAAACATTGCTTAGTATCTGTTATTGACCCTAGGTGTTGGTTTTCTGTCCCTTTCCCAATAGTAGCAATGGTCTGCTTGTTATTAGTTTAGGATCCTGGGCCCAACACATTTTTCTTCTTCCGCATAAGAGTATAGAATTTTTTCTCCTAAATCTCTGCCAACATAAATGGATATTTTTTTCCTATGTACTTGGGAAAGCATATTTTCTACTGCTACCAAGAGACATAAATGTTTTGCTTGTTATCCCCCACTCCCATGAAGCAGTGGATCTTTTCAGCTCTCCTGGGGACAACAGAATTTGCTGCCTCCCTTCTAATGACAGCTTAAGGCTTTTGGTTTGCAGAAGAGAAGGATATGGGGAAGCAAATGCAGCTTTACACCTGTTCTCTGTAGGCAGCTGATCACCTTCTGCATGACTTTATCACTGAGGAGGATTTTTTCATAGTGTGCCCCCAATCTTTCTCATGAGCAGCTAGGAGAAGCATTAAAAAGAGATTATAAATATTCCCCTTGTTCCTTGGCATACCAGACTGACATGCCACCTGCCATATGGCTTTTAAGAGTTTATTAGAATTTTAGTTGATATTTTTTATAATAATTTTTATTATGTTATGTTAGTCACCATACAGTATATCCTTAGTTTTTGATGTAATGTTCCATGATTCATTATTTGCGTATAACACCAAGTGCACCATGCAATATGTGCCCTCCTTAATACCCATCACTGGCCTATCCCAATCCCCTATCTCCCTCTCCCCTCCCCTCTGAAGCCCTCAGTTTGTTTCCCAGAGTCCACAGTCTCTCATGGTTCAATCCCCCTTCTGTTTACTCCCCCTTCATTCTTTTTGTTGCCTGCTTTTATGGTGGCCACCTTTCTTCTGTGCTCTGGTATCAAAGTGATGATGGTTTAATTTGGTTGCAAATTATTTAATAAGTAGTTTAATATATTAAGTAATTAGAAGTTTAATCTGGTTTTTCATTTCTCCTTGCAAAAGTAATATTTCTTCTTGGCATTTTTGCAAGCTATGTTTCCCTAGTAAGTTGCTAAGTTTCACCAAATTTTTTTTATTTATTTAAATTCAATTAGCCAACATATAGTACATCGTTAGTTTCAGGTGTAGTGTTCAAAAATTCATCAGTTGCGTATAACACCCAGTACTCATCACATCACGTGCCATCCTTAATACCCATCATCCAACTACCCCATCCCCCCACCCACCTCCTTTTCCACAACCATCAATTTGTTTCCTATAATTAAGAGTCTCTCATGGTTTGTATCCCTCTCTGATGACTTTCCATTCAATTCCCCCCCCCTTCTCCTATGATCCTTTGCACTGATTCTTACATCCCACATGTGACTGGAACCATGTGATAATTGTCTTTCTCTGATTGACATATTTCGCTCAGCATAATACCCTCCAATTCCATCCACATCAGTGTAAATGGTAAGTATTCATCCTTTCTAATGGCTGAGTAATATTCTGATATCTATCTATATCCTATATCTATATCATCTATATCTATATCTATATCTATATCTATATCTATATCTATATCTATCTATCTATCTCACATCTTCTTTATCCATTCATCTGTTCATTGATATCTTGGCTCTTTCCATAGTTTGGCTATTGTGGATATTGCTGCTATGAACATTGGGGTGCATGTGCCCCTTCAGATCACCATATTTGTACCTTTAGGATAAATACCTAATAGTGCAGTTGCTGGTTAGTAGGGGAGCTCTATTTTTAACTTCTTGAGGAACCTCCATATTGTTTTCCAGAGTGTCTGTACTAACTTGCATTCCCACCAACAGTGTAAGAGGGTTCCCATTTCTCCACATCCTTGGCAACATTTGTTGTTTCTTGTCTTGTTAATTTTTGCCATTTTGACTGGTGTAAGGTGGTATCTAATTGTGGTTTTGATTTGTATTTCCCTGATGACAAGTGATGTTGAGCATTTTTTCATGTGTCTGTTGGCCATTTGTATGTCTTCTTTGGAGAGGTGTCTGTTCATGTCTTCTGCCCATTTCTTGGCTGGATTTTTTGTGTTTTGGGTGTTGAGTTTGATAAATGATAAATTCTTTATAGATCTTGGATACTAGCCCTTTGTCTGATATGCGATTTGCAAATATCTTCTCCCATCCTGTAAGTTGCCTTTTAGTTTTGTTGACTGTTTCCTTTACTGTGCAAAAGCTTTTTATCTTGATGAAGTCCCAATAGTTCATATTGCTTTGGTATTCCTTGCCTTTGGAGATGTGTCTAGCAAGAAGTTGTTGTGGCTGAAGTCAAAGAGGTCATTACTTGTGTTCTCTAGGATTTTGATGGATTCCTATCTCACATTTAGGTCCTCTAGGATTTTGATGGCTTCCTATCTCACATTTAGGTCTTTCATCCATTTTGAGTTTATCTTTGTATATAGTGAAAGAAAATGGTTCATTCTTCTATATGTGGCTGTCCAATTTTGACAGCACCACTTATTGAAGAGACTGTCTTTTTTCCATTAGATAGTCTTTCCTGCGTTGTCAAAGATTAGTGGACCATAGACATGAGGGTCTATTTCTGAGTTCCCTCTTCTGTTCCATTGATCTATGTGTCTGTTTTTCAGCTAGTAGCATACTGTCTTGATGATTACAGATTTGTAATATAGCTTGTGGTACCCCCAGCTTTGGTTTTCTTTTTCAACATCCCTCTGGCTATTCAGGGTCTTTTCTGGTTCTATACAAGTTTTAGGATTATTTGTTCCAGCTCTGTGAAAAATGTCAATGTTATTTTGATAGGGATTGCATTGAATGTGTAGATTGTTCTGGATAACATAGATATTTTAACAATGTTTATTCTTCCAATCCAGGAGCATGGAATATTTTTCCATCTCTTTGTGTCTTTCTCAATTTCCTTCATAAGTGTTCTGTAGTTTTTAGAGTACAGATCCTTTACCTCTTTGGTTAGGTTTATTCCTAGGCATCTTATGCTTTTTGGTGCAATTGTAAATGGGATTGATTTCTTAATTCCTCTTTCTTCTGTCTCATTGTTAGTGTATAGAGATGTAACTGATTTCTGTGCATTGATGTTATATCCTTACACATTGCTGAATTCTTGTATGAGTTCTGGTAACTTGCGGGTGGAGTCTTTTGGGTTTTCTACAGAAAGTATCATGTAAATTGCGAAGAGAGTTTGACTTGTTCTTTGTCAATTTGAATGCCTTTTATTTCTTTTTGTTTTCTGATTGCTGTGGATAGGACTTCTAATACTATGTTGAACAACAGTTGTGAGAGTGGGCATCCTCGTTGTGTTCCTCACCTTAGAGGAAAAGCTTTCAGTTTTTCCCCATTGAAAATGATATTCACTGTGGGCTTTTCATAGATGGCTTTTATATTGATGTATGTTTCCTGTATCCCTACCTGGTGGAGAGTTTTAATCAAGAAAGGAAGCTGTATTTTGTCTAATGCTTTTTCTTCATCAGTTGGGAAGATCATATGTTTCTTTTCCCTTCTTTTATTAATGTGATGTATCACACTGATTGATTTAGTTTGGCCAAGTTTTTAACTTTGTTGGTGTAAAGTTGTTCATGATAATTTGTCATTTAAAAAGTCCTTAAGAAAGGCTGGCAACAGCTTCTGGAAGGTGTATAACCTGGTGGTGCTCCAGCCAAGGGATGGGAAGGCAAAGCTGATTGCCCCCAGGGCAAAGCTAGTACCAGGCACAGAAGGAGATTAATTCATAGGCAAGACTGAGTGTAGCTCCCAGCCCCTCATAACCAGACAGCCTGTTTGGGAATTTGAGAGTTGTCTTGAGAGGTCCTTCCCTCTGTTTTCCAGATAAGGGGGCTGAGACATAGCTCTACCCACTGTGAAGAGTGCCTTCCTGTCCCATCTGACCAGAAGGGCTGATGACAACTCCTGAGTACTGTCAGTGGTGCACAAGCCTAGAGGAGTCAGGTAGAACCAATAGTTTGCAAAACAAAGCAAGTGGACCTGTTTGGACAAGGAACTTGGTGTATGGGATTGTTTGAGTTAAAACCACATTTAAGAAACAAAAGAACAAAGGAAAAAAAGAGACAAGGAAGAAACAGAATCTAAACTATAGAGAACAAAGAGATGGTTAACAGAGAGGAGGTTGGGAGGGATGGATGAAATAAGTGAGGGGTATTAAAAGTAAACTTCTCTTGATGAGCACTGAGTAATATATGGAATTGTTGAATCACTATATTGTACATGGGGAATACTAATATAACAACATGTATTAACTACACTGGAATTAAAATATACACAAAAAGCTTTGCCAGTATGAGAGCTGCTTCTCCCACTGTGCCCAGGCAAGGAACCTAATTCATAGTCCACTCATTGTTGAATATGTTCTTTAGCCTGACTGAATAGGGAACCTAACCAGAGAACATAGGAAACTGACTGCATAGCCCATTAAACTGCTTTCTGTACAGTGTCATTTAAACAGACAGCACAAACCAGTTTCCCTGTCTGTGTAGCAAAACTGGTGGCCTCACGTGACAAGGGAGTTGAGTGTACACTTAGGTCAGATTCATATCCCCAAACAATAAGCTCTGCAGACCTTGGGTCCCATCCTGCTGCCCTGCCATTTCAGGGAAGCTACTTCAGAGCATTACTACTACTGAATATAGTACCCAACCATCTAATATGCATGAACAAAGTATCCAAAAAAACCATGGAATCCATCCTACAGCTTCAGTTGGGTATAAAATCAACTCAGCAGTCCTATTCAACTGTTCTCAGCCAGAGTTACACACCCATCCCTGTGCTCAGAGCCCAAACAGTTGCCTTGACCCACAATAAACCATGATAGCAGGTCTCATCTGCCCAAGGATGTTATCAGCAGACACACATAGCAACTGAAACTAAGTTGACTGGTGAAAAATGTTCTCTTGAAATGCAAACATGTAAATCTGGAAGAGGAGTCTGATTACTCAAATGCATACATACCAATGTAAACAATCAAAAATCATACACACACACACAGACACGCGTGCACACGCCCCACACAGATAAGTATAACATAACCAAAGAAAATAATAAAGTTGTGATGACTGATTCTAAAGAAATGGAGATCTGTGAACTGTCAAATATTTCAGAATAATCCTCTTAAAGAAGTTTAGTGAACTACAAAAAAAAAAAAAACCACAGAAAGACAACTAAATATAATTAGGAGACAATGCATAAACAAAATGGGAAGTTTGAAAAGAAAATAACAACCATCAAAAAAAGAAAACCTTCCTATACATCCTAGAATTAAAAAATACAATAACTTAACTAATTCAATAAAATTTCTTTTTTAAATATTTTATTTATTTATTTGAAAGAGAGAGAGAGACAACACGAGGGAGAGAGATCATGAGCAGGGAAGAGGCGCAGAAGGAGAAGCAGACTCCATGCTCAGCAGGGAGCCCAATGCAGGACTCAATCCCAGGGTCCTGGAATCATGACCTGAGCCAAAGGCAGATGCTTAACCACTAAGCCACCCAGGGACCCTGGATAATTCAACAGAGTTTCAAAAGTAGGCTTGATCATGCAAAAGAAATAATCAGCGACCTGGGGGGTAGGACATTAAAAATTACCCAGTCAGAGGAAGGAAAAGAAAAAAGAATGAAAAAGAGTGAAGAAAGCTTGTAGGAATTATGGGAAACAACAAGAAATAATGATATTCTAATTATGGGAATGTCATAAAGAAACAAAAAAGAAAAAAAGGATGGAATATATATATATATATTTAAAGCAATAATGGCTGAAAACTTCTCAAGCCTGGGGAGAGAAATGGACATGCAGATCTATGAGGTTCAAAGAATCCTAAAAGGTTTGAACCCAAACACAGATACACCAAGACACATAATGAAATTGTCAAAAGTGAAAGGATGGGCCATAGCAACTTCTTTCTAGATATGTCTCCTGAGGCAAGGAGAAAAAAAAGCAAAAATAAACTATTGGGACCTCATCAAAATAAGAAGCTTCTGCACAGAGAAGGAAACAATCCACAAAACTAAAAGGCAACCTACAGAATGGGGGAAGATATTTGCAAATGACAGATCTGATAAAGAGTTAGTATCTAAAATAGAATGAAGCATGAGAGACTATGGACTTTGAGAAACAAACTGAGGGCTTCAGAGGGGAGGGGGGTGGGGGAATGGGATAGGCCAGTGATGGGTAGTAAGGAGGGCATGTATTGCATGGTGCACTGGGTGTTATACACAACTAATGAATCATCGGACTTTACATCAAAAAATTAAAATTAAAATTAAATTAAAAAAAAACAAAAACAAAATAGAACTTTTAAAACTCAACACCCAAAAAATGAATAATCCAATTTAAAAATAGGCAGAAGACATGAATAGATGTTTTTCCAAGGAAGATACCCAGATGGCCAATAGAAACATGAAAAGATGCTCAACATCACTCATCATCAAGGAAACACAAAACTAGGTGAGATATCACCTTACACCTGTCAGAATGGCTAAAATCAACACAAGAAACAAGAGGTGTTGTTGAGGATGTGGAGAAAGGGGAACCCTCTTGTATTATTTGTGGGAATGTAAAATGATGCAGCCACTGTGGAAAACAGTACAGAGTTTCCTCAAAAAGTTAAAAACAAAACCATCCTGTGATCCAGCAATTGCACTACTAGGTGTTTACCCGAACAATACTAAAATACTAATTCAAAGAGATACATGCATCCTGATGTTTATAGCAGCATTATCTACAATAGCCAAATTATGTAAACAACACAAGTGTCTATTGACAGATGAATGGATAAAGAAAAGGTGGCACATATATATATTAATATATGTTATATATTAATTCTACTGTATATTATATATTACATATATGCAATATATAATATATTGTACATATATATGTATACATTTATACACTTGCAAACAATATATTATACATATGTACAATATATGTAATATATAATAGATAATAGATATATATCATCTATCATAAATATTAATATATTCATTATGTATACAATAAAACATATTAATATATAATAATATATGTAATATATAATGTAATATATCTATTTATATATATATATAGTGAAATATTAGTCAACCATAAAAATAATGAAATCTTGTCATTTGAAATGACATGGATAAAAAAAATGAAATGACATGGATGGCACTAGAGAGTATTACACTAAGTGAAATAAGTCAGTCAAAGAAAGACAAATGCCATGTGATTTCACTCATAAGTGGAATTTAAGAAACAAACAAATGAGCGAAGGAGAAGAAGGGGGGGCAAACCAAGAAATAGACTCTTAACTATAGAGAACAAACTGATGGTTACCAGATGGGAGGTGGGTGAGAGGATGGGTTAAATAGGTGAAAGTAATTAAGAGTATACTTATCTTGATGAACACTGAGTAATATATGGAATTGTTGAATCACTATATTGTACACCTAAAACTAATATAACACTATGTTAACTACACTGTAATTAAAATTTTAAAAATAAAAACAAATAAAATAAATGGAAAGAAATGTTCTAACTAGAGCAATCAGGGAAGAAAAAAATTAAAATTTGTGAAAATTATCAAAGAAGTAAAATTGGTTCTATATACAGATGACATGATTTATATAGAGAAATTCTAAAGACTCAAGCAAAAAAACATTAGATCTAATCAATGAATTCAGTAAGTTTACAGGATACAAAATTAGCCTTCAAAAATCAGTGGTATTTCTTTTTTTTTTTTTAAGTCGGTTCCACACCTAATGTGGAGCCATAGGTGGGGCTTAAACTCACAACCCCGAAATCAAGACCAGAGCTGAGATCAAGAGTTAGACCCTTAATCTACTGAGCCACCCAGGTGCTCCTCAAATCAGTGGTATTTCTATATACCAATAACAAATTTTCTGTAAAAGAAATAAAGAAAACCGTCTAATCTACGATAGCATCAAAAACAATAAAATAGTTGTAATAAATTTAACTAAGGTGGTGAAAGATTTCTGTTTTTAAAACTATAAGATATTGATGAAAGAAATCAAAGACATAAATAAATGGAAAGGTATCTTATGTTCATAAATTGGAATAATTAATATTATTAAAATGTCAATACTGCAAGAAACCATCTATAGATTAAGTGCATTCCCTAACAAGATTCAAACTGTAATTTTGCAGAATCAGAAAAAAAAAACTCCTAAAATTTTTATGGAACTACAAGAGAAAAGCCAAGAAATACTTAGAAAGTAGAACAAAGTAGGGGGCATTACAGTTTTTGATGTCAAGATATACTATTAACCTATAGTCATCAAAACTGTATAGTACTGGCATAAAAACTGACAGATCTATGAAGCAAAATTGAAAGATCAGAAATAAACCAAAGCATATGCCATCAACCATTATTTGATAAGAGAGTCAAGAATGCTGTTGGGATGAGCCCTAGGTGTTATATACGCAACTAATAAACCATTGAACACTACAACAAAAACTTATGATGTACTATATGTTGGCTAACTGAACATAATAAAAAATTAAAAAAAAGAATACTCATTGGAGAAAAGACAGTCTCTTCAATAAATGGTACTGGGATAATTGGATATTCATACATAAAAGAATGAAACTGGACCCATATCTTATGTCACTCATAAATGTTAACTCAAAATGGATTAAAGACTTAAATGTAAAACCTGAATTTGTGAAGCTCCTAGAAGAAAACTCAGGAATAACTCTTCTTCTTTTTTTTATAATAATTTTTTATTATGTTATGTTAGTCACCATACGGTACGTCCAAGTTTTTGATGTAAAGTTCCATGATTCATTTCTTGCGTATAACACCCAGTGCACCATGCAATACGTGCCCTCCTTAATGTCCATCACTGGCCTATCCCAATCCCCCACCCCCTCCCCTCTAAAGCCCTGTTTGTTTCCCGAAGTCCCTAGTCTCTCATGGTTCATTCCCCCTTCTTTTTACCCCCCTTCCTTCTTCCCTTTCTTCTCCTACTGATCTTCCTACTTCTTATGTTCCATAAATGAGTGAAACCATATGATAATTGTCTTTCTCTGCTTGACTTATTTCGCTTAACATTATCTCCTCCAGTCCCGTCCATGTTGCTGCAAACGTTGTGAAATCGTTCTTTCTGATAGCTGAGTAATATTCCATTGTATATATGGACCACATCTTCTTAATCCAGTCATCTTCTTGACATAGGCCTTTGTAATGATTTTTTGGATATCACACTTAGATCACAAGAAACATAATAAAAAAAAAGGTGGAACGACATCAAACTAAAAAGTCTGTACAGCAAAAGAAACCAACAACAAAGTGAAAAGACAACATATAGAATGGGAAAATATTTGCAAACCGTGTATCAGGTTAAGGCGTTAATATCCAGAATATGTAAAACCAAAGAACCTGATTTAAAAAAGCCAAAGGGGCTGAATAGACATTTCTCCAAAGAAGATATACAAAGGACCAACAGGTACATGAAAAAAAAAAGTTCAATGTCACTAGTCATTAGGGAAATGCAAATTAAAACCACAATGAGATATTGCCTCACACCTGTTAGAATGACCATTATCATAAAGATATATAACTAATCCTGGTGTGGATGAGACAAGAAAACCCTTGTACCCTGTTGTTATTGCAAATTGGTAAAGGCACAATGTAAAACAGTATAAAGAATTCTCAAAAATGAAAATACAATTACCATATGGCCAAGACAGTTCACTTCTGGAAATATATCCAAAAGAAACAAAAATACTAACTCAAAAAGATATCTTTGCACCCATGTTCTTAACAGCACTATTTACAATAGTCAAGACATGGAAACACCTAAGTATCAATTAGTGGATAAATGGATAAAGAAGTTGTGGTATATACAGACAATGGAATATTATTCAGCCATAAAAAATGAGGACATCCTACCATTTGCAACAATATGGGTATGTCTTGAAAGCATTATGCTAAGTGAAATAAATCAAACAAAGAAAATACTGTATGATCTCAGATGTGGAATGTAAAAAAACCCACAAAGTTATAGAAAAAGAGATCAGATTTATGGTTAACAGAGGCATAGGTTGGGGGGGGGATTGGAGAAAAGTGGTCAAAAGTTACAAACATACAGTTATAAGATAACTAAGTTCTAGGGATGTAATATACAACATGATGACTATAGCTAACACCCTTAAATGATATAGAGAAAATATATTAAGAGAGTAAATCTTATGTTCTAAAAAAGAAAAACAACTTATCAATAGTTCTAGAAATTCTTACTCAGTCCAGTGGCATGGTCCCGAGGTTATTCAAGTGATGCCATCACAGAGCATTCTTGCCATAGCTGACTATAAATGCTTTCCAAGAAGAATCAAATGCTTTCAGAGAAGAATAACTGTGAATCATAAATGACTTAAAATAGCCATGATTGCAGATCTGATGAAAGTTCCTTTGATAAGGAACGATGAAATACATTTTAACATAAATAACTGGACTAAAAGGGTATTGATAAATTTCTATGAACTTCAAACAATTCCTGGAGCATCTGTATTTGTAACATATATCCATTCACGTATAAGCTAAGAAGTTTTATCATCACTTATTTTACAAGGCTTCTCATGTAATTTAACATACTAAATAAATCTAAATGGTTTAATATCTTTCTCTTACAAGGTGAGAGACAAATTCTTTTGAGAATTTCTGGGGACCTTCTCGGAAATTTCAAAATTAGTTTGAGCTCAAAAGTACTCCATCTAGAATTTAATTTGGGAAAGTTATAAAAAATGTTAAAAGGTTTGGACACTTGGCTAAATAGGATCACAGATCACGGTGAGACAATACTTAGCTCTCTATTTAACCAAAGTGACAATTAAAAGATTTCAAAAGCAAATACAGGAAGTTATATAGCTGTTAAAAATCTTAGCTCTTGGGGTGCCTGGGTGGCTCAGTCAAACATCTGCCTACAATTTAGGTCATTGTAGTGTTCTGGGATCGAGCCCTGCATAAGGCTCCCTGCTCAGCAGTGAGTCTGTTTCTCCCTCTCCCCCTCCACCTGCTTGCTTTCTCTCTCTAAAATAAATAACTAAAATCTAAATCTAAATATATATATATATATATATATATATATATATATATATATATATATATATATATATATATATTGGTAAAGGCACAATGTAAAACAGTATAAAGAATTCTCAAAAATGAAAATACAATTACCATATGGCCAAGACAGTTCACTTCTGGAAATATATCCAAAAGAAACAAACAAACAAACAAAATATATATATATATATGTGTGTGTGTGTGTGTGTGTGTGTGTATATATATATATATATATGTTCTTAATATGAGAAATTCAGTTTTCTTAAGTAATCAAAGACCTGATAAAGACAACATGAAGCACAGGAAATTATTTTGATAAGACACAAAATCTTAGTTTCCCAGGCAGATTAATTAAAAGATAAAGAAAAACCTTTATATGATTTCTTTTTTAAAGAGAAGACCAATAATCTATGAAAACTTTGTCATTTTTAATAGAAAACCAAATTCTAGTTTTGCACCAGTGTTCTTTGGATATTGACTCATTTTTTTAGAAAAAGCTTACAAATTTACTGGACTGAGTAAGAATTTCTAGAACTATTAAGGAAGCTGATGGATTCATAAAATTGTTAACTCAAGAGTAAGCAGAACCAGAATTGAATTAATTACATGGGACTGAATGAACAGATGAGGATGATTATAATTTTTTGGTGACTTTGTTTGAAACATTGCTGGTTATTTAATTTTTGTTTTCCAGATCTAAAGAAACCTTTTTCTCTTTTCTCTTAAGCTATCTATAAATTAGTGCAACTTAGTAAAGTATACTTTTGTGAAAGAGAAAAAAAAAACTTTTCTTTTCTAAAAATTGTATTTATATGAGACGATGAATTTAAGCTGAACTTATTTTGGTATCCACTTCATGGTGTATGTAAATCAAACCATCATGTTGCACACTTTAAATTTATACAGTGATATGTAAATTATTTTCCAATAAAACTGGAAGAAAGAAAGATCTCAAATAAACAACCTAACTCTATGCCTCAAGGAACTAGAAAAAGAAGAATAAAAGAAGCCCCAAATTAGCAGATGGAGGGAAATAATAAATTAAAGCAGAAATAAATGAAATAAAAAACAGAAAAACAATAGAAGATATTTTTTAAAACTGGGTATTGACTCTTTATAAAGATAAACGAGATTGGCAAAACTTTATAGCTAGACTAACCAAGGAACAAAGAGAGAGAAGCCAAATTGACAAAATTATAAATTAAAAAGGAGACATTAGAGCTGACACCACAGATCATAAGAGGCTAATATGAATAACTATACTGCAAACTCAATAAAATACTAGCAAACTGAATTCAGCAGCACATTAAAAGGATCATTTACCATGATAAAATGGGATTTATCTCTGGGATGCAAGAATGGCTCAACATACAAATCAATAAACGTGTTCCATAACATTAATAAAATGAAAGAAAAAAATCACATGTTCATCTCAATAGACACAGAAAAAGCATTTGACAAAATTCAATAATCATTTATGATGAAAATTCTCAACAAATTAAGTGTAGAAGGAATGTACTTCAACATAATAAAGGCCATATATGAGAAATCCACAAGGACATCATACTCAATGATGAGAGGTTGAAAACTTTTCCTCTAAAACCAGGAACAAGACAAGTGTGTACATTCTCACTGCTACTATTCGACATAGTACTGAAAGTCCCAGCCAGAGTAATCAGGACAGAAAAAGAAATAAAAGACACCAGAATTGAAAAAGAAGAAGGAATATTGACTCTCTAGATGATGTGATTTTACGTATAGAAAATTCTAAAGACTCCACCAAAAAACTGTTAAAAGTAATAAATGAATTCAGTAAGGTTGCAGGATTAAAAATAACAATAATAATAACATAGAGGGCGCCTGGGTGGCTCAGGTTAAGAATCTGCCTTCAGGGGCGCCTGGGTGGCACAGCGGTTAAGCGTCTGCCTTCGGCTCAGGGTATGATCCCGGCGTTGTGGGATCGAGCCCCACATCAGACTCTTCCGCTATGAGCCTGCTTCTTCCTCTCCCACTCCCCCTGCTTGTGTTCCCTCTCTTGCTGGCTGTCTCTATCTCTGTGGAATAAATAAATAAAATCTTTAAAAAAAAAAAAGAATCTTCCTTCAGCTCAGGTCATGAAATTGAGTCCTGTATTGGGCTCCCTGCTCAGTCTGCTTCTCCCTCTCCTTCTGCCCCTCCCCCCTGCGCATGCTTTCTCTCGCTCACTCTCACTCTCTCTCAAATAAATAAATAAAACCTTTATTAAAAAAATTAACATAGAAAAATGAATAGCATTTCTCTATTCTAACAATGAATTATTTGAAAAAAATAAAGAAAACAATCCCATTTATACTAACATCAAACACAATGAAATACTTAAGAATAAATTTAATCCAGGAGATGAAAAATCTCTACAATGTCTACAAGACGTTGAGGAAAGAAATCAAACAAGGCAAAAATACAAAGGAGTCCCACATTCAGAGATTGGAAGAATGAATATTGTTAAAATGCCCATTCTACCAAAAGCTATCTATATATTCAATTTAATGCAATCCCCATTAAGATTCCAATTCCCTTTTTAAAAAGAAGTACAAAAAATTCCCAAAATTTGTATGGAAAAAAACATCCCACATAGTCAAAGTAACCCCGATGAAGAACAAACATGATGTATCACACTTCCTGATTTTAAGCTATATTATTAAGCTATGGAATCAAAACAGTGTGATACTGCCATAAAAACAGACACTTAAACCAATGGAACAGAATTTAGAGCCCATCAATAAACCCATGCATATATGACCAACTAATATTGGCAAGGTAGTCATGAACACTCAATAGGGGAAAAAACAGTTTCTTTAATAAATAGTGTTGGGAAAATGGATATTCACATGTAGAAGAATAAAAATATACCCCCATCTTACAGCACTGACAAAAATTAACTCTAAATGAATTAAAGACTTAAATGTAAGAAGAGAAACCATAAAATTTATGGAGGAAAACAAGGAAAAACGTCTTTTACATGAGAGTCTTGTAATGATTTTTTAGTTTATTACGCCCAAAACACAAGCAACAAGATAAAAAATAAGTGAAGAAATAGTAAACAAAAGAAAAAGAAAACTTATGAAATGGAAAAAAATTCAAACCATATATCTGATAAGGCATTAATGTCCAAAATATATACAGAAGTCATACAACTCAATACCAAAAAAACAAAAACAAAAAAAACACCCAAATAACCCAATTAAAAAATGGGCTAAGGATAGGAATGGACTATTCGCCAAAGAAGATACACACAATGACCAACAGTTCCAAGAAACGATGCTTAACATCACTCATCACCAGGGAAATGCAAATCAAAACTACAATGAGATACCACCTCACACTGTTAGAATGTCTATCATTAAGAAGTCAAGAGAAAACAACTGCTAGTGAGAATGTGGGAAAAAGAACCATAGTGCATTGTTGATGGTATTGTAAATTGGTGCAGTCACTATGGAAAACAACATGGAGTTTCCTCAAAAAGTTAGAAATAGAACTATCATATGATACAGAAATTCCACTTCTTGAAATATATTTAAAGAAAATAAAAACACCATTTCAAAGTGATGTCTGCACCCCAATGTTTATAGCAGCGTTATTTGTAATAACTATATCATGGAAACAACTTAAGTGCCCATCGATGGATGAATAGACAGGAAGTGATGATGAGATAAGCACACACACTCATGCACACATGCACACACAGTCACAATGGAATGTTATTTAGCCATAAAAATTAGGGAAATCCTGCCATTTGAACAAGATGGATGGGCCTTGAGGGCAAGAATGACATGTACTGTACGATTTAATTTATATGTGGAATCTTAAAAAAAAACTCATATAAAAAGAGATCAGATTTGTGATTACCAGAAGTGGGGGTTAGGGGAAGGGGCAATTGGATGAAGATAGTCATAAGGTACAAATTCCATTTATAAAATGAAAAAGTACTGGGGATATAATGTACAAAATTATGACTATAGTTAATATTCTTCTATAGTTTGTGTATGTATGTAGCTATAGATAGATGACATTTGTAGATGTAGATTTTTTGTTTCCATTTATCCATTGATGGACCATTTGTAAATTCTCAGGTTCACTTACATTTCTCTGCCTTTACATGTTATTTCTTCTGCCTAAAGAAATCCTAACACTGCAAAATTGAATATTACCTCTTCCATGAAGTCTTTCCCAACCTAAATCAGTGAGGTATTCTCTCCTCTGAGATTTCATAGCACTTTAGTGTTAACTCTTTTTAGGACTTATCACATTGTATTTATAATTGGTCTTCACAGGCCTTACCACCCTATGGGTCATATAGGGTCACATAACATGCATTTCACTGCTTTTGCCCTTACCTGATCACATAGGACCTCAAATCCCTACAAAATGTTTCTCTCATGCATATCCCACAAGTATTTCTGTGATCCTCAAGGTGTAGCTCAAATATTCTTTCAATCAAGCCTTCTGCCAGGTCCCAGGGCAGCTCTGTCATCCACTTCAGTTCTGGTATCTGTTGTCACTTTCTTTGGAACCACAGTCCCTCATTTAGTAAACACCACTGTTCTGCTTACACCTAAGTCACCCACTCTGTTTTTGCTCTCTTGGCCACCAGTCTCAATGTGGATTCTGACTGAGTGGTGGTTAACAGAAAAATAATAAGGTGCCAATTTTTTGAGAGGATTGTTTTGTTATTGTTGTTGTTTTGGGGAAAAGACAATCACTTTGAATTTGGGGGATGAAAAGGAACCTCTCTGCACTGTTGGTGAGAATGCAAATAAGTGCAGCCACTGTGGAAAACAGTGTGGAGGCTCCGCAAAAAAATTAAAAATAGAATTACCCTGTGATCCAATAATTCCACTACTGGGGATTCCCCCCCAAAAAAAACCCTACTAATTCAAAAAGACATATGCACCCCATGTTTATTGCAACATTATTGACAATAGCCAAGATATGGAAGCAAACTAAGTGTCCATCAATAGATGAATGGATAAAGAAGATGTGATCTATATATATACAGGCACACAATACAATACTACTTAGGCATAAAAAAGAATAAAATGTTGCCATTTGCAACAACATGAATAAATCTAGAGTGTATAATGCTAAGTTAAATAAGTCAGAGAAAGACAAATGCCATAAGATTTAACACGTATGTGGAATTTAAGAAAAAAAGCAAAATAACAAAAAAAAGAAAGAAAGAAAAATGAGACAAAAAACAGCCTCTTAAAATCAGAGAACAGGGGCAACTGGTGGTTAAGCCTCTGACTCTTGGTTTTGGCCCAGGTCATGATCTCAGGATCATAATATCAAGCCCCCCATTGGGCTCTGTGCTCAGCACGAAGTCCTTTTAAGTCCCTCTCTCCCTCTATTCCTCCCCCCTGGGCTCTCTTTCTCTCTATATATATAAAATAAATAAATAAATAAATCTTTAAAAATTATATAGAGAGCAAATTGCTGGTTACCAGAGGGGAGTTGGGTGGGTGGAGGGTGGGTAAAATAGATAAAGGTGATTAAGAGTGAATCACCTTTATGAGCACTGAGTAATGTACAGAATTTTTGAATCATTATATGGTACACCTGAAACTAATATAACACTGTATGTTAATTATACTTGAGTTTTAAAAAGAGAATAAATAAAAGGAAGGAAGATCTTCTAATTTGAGATAATTATAATTTCTATTTGAAATAATTATACATTTACAAGAAGTTACAGGGAGGCCCCATGTACCCTTCGCTCATTTCGCCAAATGATAATATTTTATATAACTACAGAACAACACAAAAACCAGGAAATTGACACTTGCACAATGTGTGTGTATAGTTCTATGCCATTTTATCACATCAGTAAGTTCATGTAGTCATCATTGCAATTGTGATACAAAACTGTTCCATCATCACAAAAATTTATCTGATGCTACCTCTTTATAATCACACTTACTCTCCTCTAATACACCACCCCTAAGCCCCAGAAATCACTACTTTATTTTACATCTTCATAATTTTTGCATTTTGAAAATGCTATATAAACGGAACCACACAGTTTGTGCCCTTCCAATACAGTAGTCCCCCCTTACCCATGGGGTATATGTTCCAAGACACCCAGTGGATCCCTGAACCTAGATAATACCAAACCCTATATATCCTATGTTTTTTCCAATAATACGTACCTATGATAAGTTTAATTTATAAATTAGGCAGAGTAAGGGATTAACAGTAACTACTAATAAAATAGAACAATTATAACAACATAGTATAATAAAAGTTATGTGAATGTGATCTTTCTCTCAAAGTATCTTATTCCACTGCACTCATTATTCTTCTTGTGATGATGTGACTTGGTGTCAGGCTATTATTGACCTGCTGGTGATGTCAGAAAATTCATCTTCTTTTGGATCTTGGTTGGCTATGCTTAACTGAAACTGTGGAAAGTGAAACCATGGATAATGGGGTTCTGTAGTATTTGCTTTTTATTCCACACATATAAAACATTTAAAATATATTTGAATTGTATGAATTTATAGTTCACTCTTTTTGTTACTGAGAAGAATTTCATGGTATCTATGCACCACATTTTGTTTAACCATCTCATGTTGTAGGACATTTTGGTTGTGTTATGGGTTGCTTTGAGTCCTCCAAAGGTATGCTGGAGCTCTAACTCCCAGTACATGAGGATGTAACTTTATTTGGAAATAGGATCTTTACAAAGGTAAAGATAGCTGAAATAAGATCATTAGCATGTGCCATAAGACAATATGACTGGTGCTCTTATCAAAAGAGAAATTTAGACACATAGAGATATGCACAGATGGAAGACTATGTGACAAGACACAGGGAAAATGCTACATGGAGTCAGAGGATTTCAGTGATGTATCTGTAAGTGAAGAAATACCAAAGATAGCTAACAAATCATCAGATTCTATGAAGACACATGGAACAGATTCTCCCTCAGAGCCCTCCAGGGGGAAAAAAAATTCTGCTGATTTTGGAGTTAGAACTTCCAGACAATAAGCTTCTGTTAATTTAAGCCACCCAGTTTGTGACAATTTGTTACGTCAGCCCTAGAAAGTGAATACAGAGGGAGGAGTTAAGATGGCGGAGGAGTAGGGGTCCCCTTTTTCAGCTGGTCCCCTGAGTCAAGTTGGATAGGTACCAGACCATCCTGAACATCCATGGAATCAGTCTGAGATGCAGGAAGATACATCTGGATCTCTACAAATGAACATCTCCAGCGATGAGTATTGAGGTACGAAGTGGGGAGCCATGAAGCCACACACAGATATCGGAAGATAAACAGAAGGGGGAGGGAGCCCTTGTGTTCAGGTGCCGGGAAGCGGTAGCCACCTGCACTGCGGAGCAGGCGGACTCCGGGTCGGCACCCACAAGAGAGCAGACTGAGACTGTGAGCCGGGGAACGCACGTGACCAGTCTGAAAACCAGAGCTCCGGAGTGCACACAAACCACACTGAAATGGAGCTCCAGAGCATGGGGGCGGGGTGACTGGTGGTGTTAGAAACACAAAAGACAGAGATGTGCCGGCCCAGACGTGAGGGCTGGGAAGCCGGCTGTGGGGCACACATCCCAGACGCTGCAGGGTTGAGCAGCACCAACAGAAAGAGTTAAAGTGGCCAGAATACCCATGGAGTCTGCGATCCCTCTGTTCTGAGACAGAGGCTAAGATTCGGCTACTGCTGCTCGGACTCTCAGAAGAGGCACAGCAAACCGCCAGGGAAAGCCGCCAGAGAACAAAAGCCTGGAAATACCGGCTCACAGTGTGCCCAACCCCATCCCCCCTCACAGGGGACACAGAGACTCTACCCAAACAGGGTTGCCTGAGTATCCATGCGGCAGGCCCCTCCCCCAGAAGGGAGGCGGAAAAATCAAGAAGCCCACATCCCTAAGGTCCCTATAAAACAAGTGCACACTGCCTGGGTCCTGGCCAATAATTTGGGCTCGGACAACCCCGCAACTTCTCCTCATCAGAATGATGAGAAGGAGAAATCACCCCCAGCAAAGAAAAGACAATGAGTCTGTGGCCTCTGCCACAGAACTAATGGATATGGATATAACCAAATTATGAGAAATGGAGTTCAGAGTAACAATGGTCAAGATGATGTGTAGAGTTGAAAAAAGTATTAACAAAAATGTAAATGAGAATATAGAATCTCTAAGGGCAGAAATGAGAGCGAATCTGGCAGAAATTAAAAATTCTATGAATCAAATGCAGTCAAAAGTAGAGGCTCTGACGGCCAGGGTGAATGAGGCAGAAGAACGTATCTGTGAATTGGAGGATGGGTTAGTAGAAAAGAAAGCTAAAAAAGAAACTTGGCTCAAAAAATCCAATATCAAGAATGTAGGTTACGGGAGATTACTGACACAATGAAACGTTCCAATGTCAGAATCATCCGCATCCCTGAGGGGGTGGAGAAAAACAGAGGTCTAGAAGAGATATTTGAACAAATTGTAGCTGAAATCTTCCCTAATCTAGCAAAGGAAAGCATTCATGTCCAAGAGGCAGAAAGGAACCCTCCCAAGCTCAATCATGACAAACCTATGCCATGTCACGTCATAGTGCAATTCGCAAATATTAGATCCAAGGATACAGTATTGAAAGCGGCCAGGGCAAAGAAATTTCTCACGTACCAAGGCAAAGGTATCAGAATAACGTCAGAGCTGTCCACACAGACCTGGAATGAAAGAAAGGATTGGGGGGGGCATTTTTAAAGCTCTTTCAGAGAAAAACATGCAGCCAAGGATCCTTTATCCAGCAAGGCTGTCATTCAGAACTGATGGAGAGATAAAGACTTCCAGAATCGCCAGTCACTGACCAATTTCATAACCACAAAACCAGGCCTCAAGAGATATTAAGGAAGGGTTCTATAAAAGCCAAAAGGCCCCAAGAGTGATATAGAACAGAAAGTCACAATCTATAGAAACAAAGACTTTATAGGCAACATGGCATCATTAAAATCATATCTCTCAATAATCAGTCTCAATGTAAATGGCCTAAATGCTCCCATAAACGCCACAGGGTTAAAAAGACATGACCCATCCATTTGCTGTCTACAAGAGACTCATTTTGAACCTAATACATCCAGACTGAAAGTAAAGGGATGAAAGACCATCCTTCATGCCAATGGACCTCAAAAGAAAGCTGGGGTAGCAATTCTTAAATCAGATAGATTGGATTTTAAACTAAAGACTGTAGTTAGACATGCAGAAGGACACTATATTATTCTTAAAGGATGTATCCAACAAGTGGATATGACAATTATAAATATCTATGCCCCCAACAGGGGAGCAGCAAGATACACAAGCCAACTCTTAACCAGAATAAAGAGACATATAGATAAAAATATGTTAATAGTAGGAGACCTCAACACTCCACTATCAGAAATAGACAGATCACCTAAGCAGGAAATCAACTAAGAAACAAGAGCTTTGAATGCCATGCTAGATGAGTTGGACCTCATAGATATATATAGAACACTACACCCCAGAACCAAAGAATACTCATTCTATTCTAATGCCCATGGAACATTCTCAAGAATAAACCATGTTCTGGGTCACAAAACAGGTCTCAACCAATACTAAAAGACCGAAATTATTCCCTGCATATTCTCAGACCACAGTGCTTTGAAACTGTAACTCAACCACAAGGAAAAATTTGGAAGAAACTCAAACACTTGGAGACTAAGAACCATCCTGCTCAAGAATGATTCGACAAACCAGGAAATCAAAAATCAATTTAAAAAATTTATGGAGACCAACGAGAATGAAAACACAACAGTCCAAAACCCATGGGACGCTGCAAAGGCAGTCCTAAGGGGAAAATACATAGCCATCCAAGCCTCATTCAAAAGAATACAAATATCTAAAATGCAATTTTTATATTCTCACCTCAAGAGGCTGGAACAGCAGCAGAAGAACAGGCATAATCCATGCACAAGAGAGCAGTTGATGAAGATTAGAGCAGAGATCAATGAATTAGAAACCAGGAGCACAGTAGAGCAGATCAACAGAACTAGAAGCTGGTTCTTTGAAAGAATAAATAAAATTGACAAACCACTGGCAAGACTATCCAAAAGAACAGAGAAAGGACCCAAATTAATAAAATTATGAATGAAAAGGGAGAGGTCACAACCAACACCAATGAAATTGGAAGGATTATTAGAAACTTATATCAACAGCTTTTTGTCAATAAATTAAGCAATTTGGAAGAGATCGAGGCCTTCCTGGAAACCTATAAACTACCAAGACTGAAACAGGAAGAAATTGATTTTTTGAACAGACCAATTAATTATGAAGAGATCAAACAGTGATGCTAAGTTAAATAAGTCAAGCAGAGAAAGAAAATTATCACATGGTTTGACTCACCTATGGAACATAAGAACTAGGAAGATCAGTAGGACAAAAAAGGGATAAAGAAAGGGGGGTAATCAGAAGGGGGAATGAGACATGAGAGACTACAGACTTTGAGAAACAAACTGAGGGCTTCAGAGGGGAGGGGCTGGGGGAATGGGATGGGCTGGTGAGGAGACCACATATTGCATGGTGCACTGGGTGTTATACACAACTGATGGATCATTGAACTTTGCATCGGGAATCAGGGATGTACTGTATGGTGACTAACATAATATAATAAAAAAATATAAAAAATAAATAAATGAATACCTTCCAAAAAACAAAACCACAAGGCGGTATGGTTTTCCTGGGGAATTCTACCAAACATTCAAAGAAGAAATAATAGCTATTCTTCTAAAGCTATTTCAAAAAATAGAAACAGAAGGAAAGCTACCAAACTCATTCTATGAGGCCAATATTGCCTTGATCCCCAAACCAGAAAAAGACCCCATCAAAAAGGAGAATTACAGACCGATGTCCCTAACGAATATGGACGCCAAAATCCTCAACAAGATCCTTGCTAATGGAATCCAACACTACATTAAAAGGATTATCCATCATGACCAAGTGGGATTCATCCTTGGGATGCAAGGGTGGTTCAACATTCGCAAATCTGTCAGTGTCATAGATTTTATCAACAAGAAAAAAGCCAAAAATCATATGATCCTCTCAATAGATGCAGAAAAAGCATTTGACAAAATACAGCATCCTTTCCTGATTAAAACGCTTCAGAGTGTAGGGACAGAGGGTACATTCCTCAATCTCATAAAAAAAGCATCTATGAAAAGCCTAGAGCTAATATCATTCTCTATGGGGAAAAGCTGGAACCCTTTCCCTTAAGATCAGGAACATAACAAGGATGCCCACTCTCGCCATTATCATTCAACATAATACTAGAAGTCCTTGCAACAGCAATCAGACAACAAAAAGGGATAAAAGGTATCCAAATCAGCAAAGACGAAGTCAAACTGTCTCTCTTCGCAGATGACATGATACTCTATATTTAAAACCCAAAAGAATCCACCCCCAAACTACTAGAAGTTATAGAGCAATTCAGTAATGTGGCGGGATACAAAATCAATGCTCAGAAATCAGTTGCATTTCTATACACGGACAATGAGACTGAAGAAAGAGAAATTAGGGAATCCATTCCATTTACAACAGCACCAAAAATCATATGTTACCGTGTAATTAACTTAACCAGAGAGGTAAAGGAACTATATTCTAGAAACTACAAATCACTCTTAAAAGAAATTGAATAAGACACAAAAAGATGGAAAAATATTCCGTGCTCATGGATCGGAAGAATTAACATAGTTAAAATCTCCATGCTACCCAGCGCAATCTACACCTTCAATGCCATCCCGATCAAAATACCAATGACATTTTTCAAAGAACTGGAACAGCCCTTAAATTTGTGTGGAACCAGAAAAGGCCCCGAATTACCAAGGAATTGTTGAAAAGGAAAAACAAAGCTGGGGGCATCACAATGCTGGATTTCAAGCTGTACTACAAAGCTGTGATCACAAAGACAGCATGGTACTGGCACAAAAACAGACACATAGACGAAATGAAGAGAATAGAGAACCCAGAAATGGACCCTCGGCTCTTTGGGCAGCTAATCTTCGATAAAGCAGGAAAAAACATCCAGGGGAAAAAAGACAGTCTCATCAATAAATGGTGCTGGGAAAATTGGACAGCTACATGCAAAAGAATGAAACTTGACCACTCTCTCACACCATACACAAAAATAAACTCCAAATGGATGAAAGACCTCGATGTGAGACAGGAATCTATCAAAATCCTAGAGGAGAGCATAGGCAGCAACCTCTAGGACATCGGCCACAGCAGCCTTTTTCATGACACATCTCCAAAAGCAAGAGAAACAAAAGAGAAAATGAACCTGTGGGACTTCATCAAGATAAAAATCTTCTGCACAGCCAAGGAAACAGTCAAAAAAACTAAGAGGGAGCCCACGGAATGGGAGAAGATATTTGCAAATGATACTACAGATAAAAGACTGGTATCGGTAGGGGAAGAAAGGGATAAAGAAAGGAGGGGTAATCAGAAGCGTGAATGAAGCATGAGAGACTATGGACTCTGAGAAACAAACTGAGGGCTTCAGAGGGGAGGGGGGTGGGGGAATGGGATAGACTGGTAATGGGTAGTAAGGAGGGCATGTATTGCATGGTGCACTGGGTGTTATATGCAACTAATGAATCTTCGAACTTTACATCAGAAGCTAGGGATGTACTGTATGGTGACTAACATAATAAAAAAAAACATTAAATTAAAAAAAAAAAAGACTGGTATCCAAGATCTACAAAGGACTTCTCAAACTCTACACGAGAAACAAACAAATCATAAAATGGGCAGAAGATATGAACAGACACTTTTCCAATGAAGACATACAAATGGCTAACAGACACATGAAAAAATGTTCAAAATCATTAGTCATCAGGGAAATTCAAATCAAAACCTCACTAAGATACCACCTTACGCCAGTTAGAATGGCAAAAATTGACAAGGCACAAGAAACAATAATTGTTGGAGAGGATGTGGAGAAAGGGGATCCCTCCACATTGTTGGTGGGAATGCAAGTTGGTACAGCCACTCTGGAAAATAGTGTGGAGGTCCCTTAAAAGTTAAATATTGAGCTACCGTATCATCCAGCCATTGCACTACTGGGTATTTACCCCAAAGATACAGATGTAGTGAAGAGAAAGGCCATATGCACCCCAATGTTCATAGCAGCATTGTCCACAATAGTGAAATCATGGAAGGAGCCGAGATGCCCTTCAACAGATGACTGGGTTAAGAACTGTGGTCCATATATACAATAGAATATTACTCAGCTATCAAAAAGAATGATTTCTCAATATTTACCTCAACATGGATGGCACTGGAGGAGATAATGTTAAGTGAAATAAGTCATGCAGAGAAAGGCAATTATCATATGGTTGCTCTCATCTATGGAACATAAAAACTAGGATGATCGGTAGGAGAAGAAAGGGATAACGAAGGGGGGGTAATCAGAAGGGAAAACGAAGCATGAGAGACTATGGACTCTGAGAAACAAACTGAGGGCTTCAGAGGGGAGGACAGATTGGGAATGGGATAGGCTGAGGTGATGGGTATTAAGGAGGGCATGTATTGCATGGTGCACTGGGTGTTATTCGCAACTAATGAATCATCGAATTTTACATAAAAAACCAGGGATGTACTGTATGGTGACTAACATAATATAATAAAATAACATTAAAAAAAAGAAAGTGAATACAGTTTGCTTCTAGGTTAGGAGTATTATGAACATTTATATACAGGTTTTTGTGTGGACATGTTTTTTATTTGGAAGGATAAATGAAAATAGTTCAGGCAAGGTCACTTACTCCAAGATGCTAGGTCACTTTGCACTGATAAAATAATTTTGAATATATTATCCTTCTCCAAACAGGAACTTACTTAAGTTTACTTTGCCCCTAGAGTGGAAGAACTCTCCTTCCTCTGGTCAAATATAATAATCATCTCTGAAGACATGTAACTCAACCCCTCTCGTGATGGCAAGGCTTCATAAGATTATGCCAAGGTAATTTGGTTCCTTAGTACTTCAAAGTCTTCATTCCAGAACACCATCTGAACATTCACCTCTACATATCTAACAAAGACCCATTGTAAACAAGCAAACATGGTGCTCAATAGTTGTAAAGGTTCTCAGATACATAAAATTTTATGAGTTCATACTGATGCTCAAAAAATTAAAATTAAAATATAAAAAGGAACTTTAAAAAGACTTGTGAATCTTGACTTAAAATTCATGTCTGATACAAACAAAAAATGGGACATACATTTAAATATGACTATAATATTTTAGAACAAAACATAAAAGAAAACCTGTGTACTCAGAAGTCTGGGTTTGATTTCTGTTTCTGCTCCTTGCCTGTTGATTGACCTATTGTCAATTACTTCAACTCTTCCAATAGCAATGTTGGGTCTTTTTTTTTTTCTTCTTTCAAATGGCTGGTTAATACATTTCTTATAAAGTCACAAGGATTAAACAAGGTAACAAATTTAAAAAGTACCTTCTATAGGGGTTGGCATATAGTGAACACTCAGTAAATGTTGCATACATTCCCCCAAATCTGCCTTCCTCTGATTTCCATTCATTGGACCAATTTCTATCATTGAGGGCTGCTCTTGACCAGGACAATCCACCTTGCATGTAATAAAGGTTACTGTGTATCTAAATGTTCTGTCACATGGGGCAACCTAAAGTTTGCCCATGGAATGACGTGGGTGGTTTTGTTGGGTCTTTAAAAGTTCAAGCCTCTATAACACTCAGGTAGTAAATATTGGGGAAGTAGGGAGGAGGAAAGCCATAGGCACCCTGTGGGGCCTGCTTACAACATGAGTTCTGTAGGCTATAAGGATGTCCTTCATAACAGGAACAAACATGGCTGCTTGTTGACTCTGTTGCTGTTTGAATTAAGAACCTTCTCCATTCAGTAAATCTCACCTCCCCTTAGCAATGCAATGAAGTCGTCTTAATCTTCAAGCTGAGCCAAAGCAGGGTTGCCATGGAGACAAACTGTGTTGGCTAGAACACTCTGGACAAGAGAAGAAGTCTGGGGTCTATTATGCTTGCACAAGCACACTTTATGCACCACACTCGATTTTAAGAATTCTTGATGGGGTTTAGAATGGGGCATACTATCAGGCATCCTGGGATGTGTGGTAGTCGGAGAGTGTAGATCTCTCATCACTTAGGAGCCATAACTGAGACATTTGAAATACTCTAATCCAAGCCTTCTTTCTGTCTTACTGGGTGACTTTTATCTAAATCCTTTTACATATATTGAAAATGCTACATATTCTACTTCTAAGTCAGTGATATTGAATATTGTTCAAAATGGAAGATCGTATTGAAGAAGAGCTCTAGACAATAGTATCCCTGATTTTTCTCACATGACCAGCCCTGCATTTTATTCCTGAGTTTTATGGATCTTTTTCCTGTTTTAGTCACATTCCTTATCATTAGCTAAGACTTTTAGAGCTCTGGCCACTTTCAATGTACTAAATAATGTGCCTCAGGCTCTTAGTGAACTGAATGGCACATTTGTATGCCAGAATTTCTTCAGGAGATAACAATTTCTTGATTTTTAGATAGGAATGGAAGATAGAAATGGAAGTTTAGAGAGCATTGAGCTCATTGTGTCCATAAGAATCACCTGAGAAGCTTATAAAACATTTAGCTCCCAGAGCTATACCCTAGGCCTAATAAATCAGAACCAATATGGCTGATGTTTAGACATGTATATTTTTAACATGTTCCTCCAGTAATTCTGATATACCATGAAATCTGAGAACCACTGATTTAATCCACCCTTTTTTTCTGTCATTTTATATAAAGGATAACTGAGGCCTAGAAAGGGCATGCGACTTTTGTGTGTGTGTGTGTGTGCAAAATGGTGGTTTATTAAAGCACGCAGGACCCAGGGGCAGAAAGAGCTGCTGCACAGGGGTCCTGAAGAGTGGCTGATTATATACTCTGGAGTTGGGGGAAGTAAGGAAGTAAGGAAAGGGAGGTTTCATTTTTTTAACAATAATATTTTTATTATATTATGTTAGTCACCATACAGTACACCCCTAGTTTTTGATGTAAAGTTCCATGATTCATTACTTGCATATAACACCCAGTGCACCATGCAATACGTGCCCTCCTTAATACTCATCACCAGCCTATCCCATTCCCCACCCCCCCTGATGTCCTTAGTTTGTTTCCCAGAGTCCATAGTCTTTCATGGTTCATTCCCCCTTCTGTTTATCCCCCCTTTCTTCTTCCCTTTCTCCTCCTACTGATCTTCCTACTTCTTTTTTTTTTTAAAGATTTTATTTATTTATTTGACAGAGATAGAGACAGCCAGCGAGAGAGGGAACACAAGCAGGGGGAGTGGGAGAGGAAGAAGCAGGCTCATAGCGGAGGAGCCTGATGTGGGGCTCGATCCCAGAACGCTGGGATCACGCCCTGAGCCGAAGGCAGACGCTTAACCACTGTGCCACCCAGGCGCCCCTGATCTTCCTACTTCTTATGTTCCATAAATGAGTGAAACCATATGAAAAAAAAAGAAAAAAGAAAAGGCATGTGACTTGCTCAATTTCACAAATATAACTAAAGGAATGTTCAGAAGGATAATGGTGGATATAATTATAATTTTTAAAAGTTATTTTTGTCTAAAAATTAATTTTCAATATGCAAAAATTATACTTGACTTACACTAGTCAGTTCAAAGCTGTCAGACTTCTGGTACTCTGAGCCCAAAACCACTTCAAGACCAGGGGCTTGGGCTGAGGAGGCCCAAATGCCCTTGAGCTTTTCTCCAGGTAAGCCCTGAAGCCACTGCCTAGTTAATCTCTATGGAAGTTAATTGAGCTAAAAATAAAACACAAATTGTGTTTGAGGTGCTTTCTTCCCCCTTTTATTTACACAGTATTTATTAAACGATGTGTTTCTTGAAGGATGAGATTAGATCTGCGTGGGATTAGATGAAAATGGACAAGAATTTTGTATTTTCCCTGTAGCTCTCCAGCTGCCTCTGCAGAAGACATCTCCCAGGGCTTGAGCCCTGAGCTCATGTTCTTTTGAAATTTCGAGTGGGTTCAGATATTTTTGAGATGGGTCCTTTCATCCATGTCAGAAGAACAGTTTGGTTCTTTGGTTCCTCTCCAAGTTAAGGACAGATTCCGTGAGGCCATTTTAATTTGTTCATTCTGAAACTTCAATTAGTGGTTAGGAAAGATATTTTTCAGTCAATCAGTAGCCAGACATACACACAAGCCCTACAGTTAAGATAAAATTTCTGATAGTGTTGAACCCCAAATTCCAGTGATTTATTAGTGGCTATGGTTTGCTAACAAAGAGGGCATTAGTGGATGAACTTCTGGGAATCTGGAGACTAAGAGAGGTAAAGGAACAAGAAGAGAAAAAAGGCACCAGGCAGCTACGAGCGAAAGCAAGGGAGGCAACAAACAAAGATGATTCCTGGAACTTCAAGAGTGATTCAACTATAGGCAAAGAGGTTACTGTCATTTTTCAAAGTGACATTTATTTTAAAATTTGAAAAAACCATCAAGGTAAAATATGGCCTTGAAAAAAGGAGAAAGTGCTTTGATTTGTCTTATTACAGGTGACACCAAATCTGTCCATTTGTCATAGCCTGGTTCTTATTTTCTTGAGGAACTCCCAAGTCCTTACTGAATCTGGGTAGTGCTGAAGATGGAATCAGGAAGTATCTTGATATGAGGAAGAGCTGGGAAGGTGATGCTGACACACAACCTCTTAATTCCTCCAAAGAAGGGAAAAGGATTACTCACCAGGTGCTTTGAAGAACATTGGTAAAAAAAAAAAAAATCTCCACACATTTGGTTTGGTAAAAATCATTGCTTGCTGCTGTCTCTGAAATAGGCAAGACTGTGGACCCTGCATTTGGTTGGAAAGACTACATGCTGTGAAGAAGAAAGTCAAAGTCAAGTCTTAGCTCTCCCATGGACATGTCATTTCTGGCAATTTGCATGACCATTTCTCAGTCTTCCTCACAGAATAATTGAATACTAGGGTCTCATGGGAGTTAAATAACCTGTCATTCCAGGCCTTCCAACACTTTGACTTACCCAAATGTTTAAATGTTTCCCTACCAAATCATCTGGCCTCAATTAAACTTATTTACTCATTTCTTAAACATGCCTTGGGCATCTTTTTCCTCTACATCACATTTTTCTTCCTGTTTGGAAGGCTTACCGCCTTTCTTTCATCCTACCCAGCCCTTCTACAAAGCCCAATAAAAATCCTGCTTTTTCAAAGGAATGCTTGACTTGTGTCCTTCCAGGGCTCTTTCCCTTCCCTCTACTCTCACTGTGTACAATTCATTTGGTACTTTTCATCAGTATGTTTATGTCTTGCTTCTCCAACTACACTACAAGTTTCTTTAGGGTAGAAAGAGCATTCTACTCAATGAATCTATTTAATAGATATAAAATCTCTTTATAAATTGTTGATCATGGCAATTATTGTATGTCAGTTATTTTAAAAGGAAACTATGAAATAGTAAAATGATTTGGATTAAGATAGATTTGGGTGCTGGTTTTGGCCACTTCACTTTAATAAGTGAAGTTATATCACAGCCAATGTTGTCTGGTTTTGGGAAAATTATCAAATCACTTCAAACTTAGTTTGCTCATTTGCAAAATGGGGTTAAGAATAGGTATCATCTAAACAAACTGCTATGGGAATAAATGAAATTAATAGGTGTAGATACTTTGTACAGTTTCATGAGTTGTATAATTGCAACCAATTATTAAGTTGTTGTTATACATATATCGTTACCAAATATGAATCTTCCTAATCATAACTCACACACAGTAGGCCACAGAAAATATTTCTTTGTGACCATGATGATAATAATGATGATTAAGGACACTCTTTATTCCCTATCAGACCAAGGAAGGAAACAACCATGATGGAAGCCTCCCAAACTGCCCACTGGCTGCTTTGTGGAAAACAATCACCTGTCTTATCCTGTTTTTACCCCTCACAAAGTATCAGAGTGTAAGGGCCTTATGGAGACTATCCAGTTGATCATCTTCATGTCACTGGTATGGACAGTGATGTCCAGAAAGGAAGGGGCTTGCTCAAGGCTGCACAGCAGGTCAGATGTAGTACCAGAAGTGATGTAGATTCTCATACAGCTATAGACACAAAGTGACAGATTTCTCTTAACAAGTCTTTGAATGTTTTTAAGCATTCTTCCCAATGTGGAGCTCAAACTCACAACTGTGGGATCTAGACCTGAGCCAATATAGTCAGATGCTCAACCAACTAAGTCATTCAGGTGCCCCAGGTCTGTGAATTAAAAAAAAATCCACTTAAACATTCCAGCTTAAATACTAAGTCTCAGCAGATATGAAGCCAAAGCTTACACAGCCAGGAAGAAAAAGAGCCAAGACATGAGTTCTGTTTGCCTTTTAAGCTACAGTAGAAAGCCCAATCTCAAATCATGACCTTCTCTGATATTTCTGCCTTCTTTCTGCCCATCATCCACAGGAAAGTCAGACTCAAATCTTCCCCTCCTGGTCTCAGCTTCAAGCCATGGTATGAGGATTTCTGAGGTAGGATTGAAATAAAGTACAGATTGGCTTATACACAGGCACTGTAGTCCAGACAGGGAGCATGACACAAGCAAAAGTAACACGTCTAGGCCTAGCAGGTTCTTTTCCTCCACAGGTGTGCTTTATTGGGAAAATCACTTGACTGTTCTGTGTATAACTGGGCAAAATACTTAATATTGCAAGTTCCTAAGCCTTGAGTTCTTTACCTATAAAATGGAGATAATAGTACCTACCTCCTAAGGTGGTTGTAGGGATATAATAAAAAATATATATATGGCACCTGGGTAGCTCAGTTGGTTGGACATCCAACTCTTGGTTTCAGTTCATGTCATGATCTTATGGGCCCTGGGATTGAGCCCTGAGTCAGGCTCCATGCTCAGCAGGGAGTCTGCTTGAGATTCTCCCCCTCTGCCCTTCCCCCCACTCACACTGTCTCTCTCTCTCTCAAATAAATAATATTTTAAAAATATATGTAAAATATTCAGAATAGTAGCTAACACAAAATAAACATTCACAAATTTTAACTGTTTGTATTGTTACTATACAAGCTAGACAGTCATAAGAATCATTTAAAAATACAAATAAATTACTCTGGCTAAGTAGAAGTTGTTAGACAGGATTTTTTTTTAAAGGGAACCCAGGGTGCCCGGGTGACTCAGTCAGTTGGGCATCTGCCTTTAGTTCAGGTCATGGGCCCAGGGTCCTGAGATTGAGGTCTCTGCTCAGTGGGGGGTCTGCTTCTCCCTCTGCCCCTCCCCTTTTGATCATGATCTCTCTCTCTTTCAGGCTCTCCCTCTCTCTCTCAAATGAATAAATAAAATCTTAAAAAAAATAGCAAACCCAAATGTATGCTGTCTATAAGAAACTCTCTTTTAAATATAAACAAATATATGTTGAAATTAAAAAAAATCTAAAAATGATGCATCTTGCAAACATTAATCAAAAATACTATTGTAGGGGCACCTGGGTAGCTCAGTCAGTTAAATGTCTACCTTCAGCTTGGGTCAAGATCTCAGGGTCCTGGGATTGAACCTCACATGGGGGTTCCACTCTCCACTCAGTAGGGAGTCTGTTTCTCCCTCTCACTGTCCCTCTGTGCGCTCTCTCTCTCTCAAATAAACAAAATCTTTTAAAATTACTATTGGAGTTTATAGAAGAAAACAAATCCTCTATAAACTAATGGAGAAAGGGAGGATTTATGATGAACCTTATAGAAGAGATATAATTTTAGTTAGTCCTTGAAGATAGATGTACGACTTAGACAGTAAGAGATGGGGGAAGGGGAGGGAACAACAGGGCTTGTTCTGGGAGTGTTCAATATTATTGATTGGAGCAGTGTTATCGCGCAAAGAAGTAGAGGGAGATGAAGCTGGGCAGGTAGGTTACTACTAGATTTTGGAGGACCTCTGAATTGCAAGACAAGTTGTTTGCTCTTTTCCTAATGGTAGTGTGTTGAAAGACTTTGAACATGGGAGTAATATGATTAGAATGATATTTTAGATTATTATTATGATAGCTGTGGCTAGGAGTTAGAAGAAGGCTATTGCAATGATCCAAGGGAGAGGTAAAGAACATCTGAATTAAAGCAAGGTCAATGTGGGTGGAGCAAATGGATTCAAGAGATGATATGATGATGTAAACGTAGAATCTATAAAATTTGGTAACTGAAAAAAAACTGGGACGGTTATAGAGGGATATATGATTCTGCGTTTTTGAGCTTGGGTTGCTTATAAGGGTGATAGTAAATTAACAGAGATAGAGACAACTAAAGGAGGAAAAAGTTTAAGAGGAGAATATGTTTCAGTCGTATTACATTCCATCTTGCTTAATTAATGCATTCTAGAGGAACCTTAAAGACTATTCAGTCTGACCCTGCCATAGGATGGTTTAAATCTTCTCTGTAATGTTTTTTTTTTTCAAGTAGCTGCTCTGCTACTGCTTACACACCTCCAGTCACAGGAAACTCAGTACTTCTCAGAGCAGCCTATTTTCCCTTTGGCAATCTTAATAGCTCTTATTTCTCTTAAACTGAAATCTGTCTCCCTATAGCTTACACATATGGCTTTTGTAACCACAGAGACTAATCAAATCTTTTTCATTCTTCATAAGGAAGCTATTTAAATATTTGAAGGCAGCCATGATGTTTTTAACCCAATAATGTCTTTGAGAGTGGATGGGTGTCTTCCTCCCAGACCTTGGGGCAGAGTACACTAGGCCTCAGATCTTAGAAACACCCTCCTCTTCTGGAAAAGTGCATAAACATTCAATTCAAAAATATTTACTGTGCCTTGTCCCGGAGACTTAGAGATGAAGAATCCATCAAGGATCTCTTTGTCTAATAAGAAAAGCAAACATTAATTGAATAAATTACAATACAGAATGATAACCACAAAGACAAACAGGTATACCATTCATAAATACATCTATGTTGGGAAGAAGGGACACTAGGTAAGGAAAAGATTTTCAGAGGAAATGAGATATACACTAAAGTCTGAAAAATTAAAGAAAGACTAGGGCTTGGCAGGCAGACAATGGTGCTAAAAAGCACTTTAGAAAGAGTACAGTGTTTACTAAGCTTCAAGGAAATACAATAGTCAAGGATAACTTTAGTATTTCTAGCTAGAGTGGCTACATAAATGGAGATGTGATTAACCAAGGTGGGGAATACAGGAAGAGCAAGTCTGACAGGTGGGGATTGGAGGTAAATGGTAAATGAGTTCCATTTCAAACATTTGAAGTCTGAAGGGGAACACAAAAATAAAGATTATTGTATATGAAAGCTACATAGAATGTGTGCATATGTCTGCATGTGTGTGTGTTTGAATAACTGCTGTGGCCTTCTATAATGTGTACTCAAACAACTTCAGGATCTAGAACTTGAAGCCACACTTCCTAAAATGTAATCAGTGGATCATCTTAATTAAAATCGCTAAGTTACTTGTTAAAATAAAATAGAGTTCTGGGCACCAACTTTGTGAAATATTTTGAGAATCATTGCTTTAAAGGGAAGTTTATAATCATCTTTGGCAGGATACTGCCATCCTCAGATATTTTTGATGCCTCATGGTTACCAATGGAATAAAATCAGAATGCATCAGAATTGGAATAAACCTTTGGGATTAGGATGCCTGGGTGGCTCAGTCGGACCTGCCTTTGGCTCAGGTCATGATCTAGAGTCCTGGGATCGAGCCCTGCATGAGGCTCCCTGCTCAGGGAGCCTGCTTCTCTCTCTCCCTCTGCCTCTCCCCTGGGTTGTGCTGTCCTTCTCTCTCTCAAATAAGTAAATAAAATCCTAAAAAAAAAAAAAAAACTTTGGGATTAGTTTAGTATAATCTTACAAATTTCCATTTTCTCTCTCTATATATATAAATATAAATAAATTCTACATATATATACATATAAAAAAGAAAAAAGTATATATGCTTTACTCTATTCCATTATCAGAAATATTCCTTGAAAACTACTCATTTTGTGGGTGTGTTTACATTAGGCAATTACCATTACTGCCAGTAGGTTTACAAACACACGCTACTTTGCATTGCACACACATTGTGAAGCCAGGCTTCTTTAGCCAAATTTGCACCCCACAACAGGCACTGGTTTAAGTCAGAGATGAAATTTTGTGCATTTGGTTGTTTCAACAATTGAATATTGCAACCACTGATAAGAGCATCTCCAATGTATATTTCAACTACACTGATATGAATTTCAACAAATAAACTTGAAAAGTCTCAAGTCCAGACACCTAAACTTGCTCATTTTCTCTCCTTATCCAGGCCAAGATTTTAGTGAGTCTAATGCCATTTGAATAATTACTCAATTTCAAAACAATCCACAAAAGAGACATAGTGATCCTAAATACATATGCAAAAAACAATAGAGATGCAAAATATGTGAAGCAAATATGGATAAAACTGAAAGAAATAGACAAACATTACCTTTGGAGACTTCAATATTCTTTTCTTACTAATTGACAAAACAATTAAACAGAAAATCAGCAAAGATATAGAATTCAACATAAACAGGATGATCTAATCAATATCTATAGAAACTCCACTGACAACAACAGAATATACATTATTTAGAAGTGCCTAGAGAATGTATACCAAGGTAGACCATATCCTGGGCCTAAAACAAACCTAAATAAGTTTTTTTTTAAGATTTTATTTATTTATTTGACAGAGAGACAGCCAGTGAGAGAGGGAACACAGCAGGGGGAGTGTGAGAGGAAGAAGCAGGCTCCTAGAGGAGGAGCCTGATGTGGGGTTCGATCCCAGAATGCAGGGATCATGCCCTGAGCTGAAGGCAGATGCCAACAACTGCACCACCCAGGCACCCCAAACCTAAATAAGTTTAAAATAATTTTTATATAATTTTTATTTTGTTATATTAGTCACCATACAGTACATCCCCAGTTTTTGATGTAGTGTTCCGTGATTCATTATTTGCATATAACACCCAGAGCTCCATGCAATATGTGCCCTCCTTAATACCCATCACCGGCCTATCACAATCCCCCGCCCCCCCTCCCCTCTGAAGCCCTCAGTTTGTTTCCCAGAGTCAACAGTTAAAAATAATTTAATCATACCAATTGTATTCTCCAATCACAATGGAATAAAACTAAAAATCAGTAAGAGAAAAATAACAGGAAAATCTGCAAATATTTGGCTACTAAGCAACATACTACTAAATAATACATGGATCAAAAAGGAAGTCTTATGGGAATTTATATAATACACTGAACTGAATGAAAATTAAAATACTGTAGATTAATCTCTCTCCTGGGAGAAGGACTTAAGATGGCAGAGGAGTAGGGGTCCCCTTTTTCAGCTGGTCCTGTGAGTCGAGCTGGATAGGTACCAGATCATCCTGAACACCCACGGAATCAGCCTGAGACTCAGGAAGACACATATGGATCTCAACAAATGAACATCTCCAGCGATGAGTATTGAGGTACTAAGCAGGGAGCAGTGAATCCGTGCACAGACATCGGAAGATTAAACAGAAGGGGGAGGGAACCTCCACATTCAGGCGCCGGGAAGCGGTAGTCACCTGCACTGGGGATAAGGAGGACTTGCCGACAGGCACCCTCGAGAGAGCAGACTGAGACCATGAGCCTGGGAACACACGCTACCAGTCTGAAAACCAGACCTCCGGAGTGCGCGGGAACCACACTGAAACAGAGTCCCGGGGCTGGTGGCTGGTGGTGTTACAAACACAAAGGACAGAGACATGCCAGCCCTGGGAGTGAGGGCTGGGATGCCAGCTGTGGGGCACACATCCCGGGATGCTGCAGGGTTTAACAACACCAACAGAGACAGAGTTAAAGAGGCCAGAAGAGCTCAGTGGAGAGCTGACTGTGATCGCTCTGTTCTGAGACAGAGGCTGGGATTCGGCCACTGCTGCTCTGACTCACAGAAGAGGCACAGAAAAGAGCCAGGGAAAGCCGCCAGAGAACAAAAGCCCGGAAATACCGGCTCACCTTGTCCCAGGGGAGAGGGAGACTCTACCCAAACAGTGTTGCCTGAGTATTAGCACAGCAGGCCCCTCTACGAGAAGGCAGGTTGAAAAATCAAGAAGCCCACATCCCTAAGGTCCTTATAAAACAAGTGCACACTGCCTGGGTCCTGGTCAATAATTTGGGTTCTGGACAAACCCGCAACCTCTCCTCATCAGAATGACGAGAAGGAGAAATCCCCCCAGCAAAGAAAAGACAATGAGTCTGTGACCTCTGCCACAGAACTGATGGATATGGATATAACCAAATTATCAGAAATGGAGTTCAGAGTAACATTGGTCAAGATGATGTATAGACTTGAAAAAAGTATTAACAAGAATATTAATGAGAATATAGAAACTCTAAGGGCGTAAATGAGAGTGAATCTGGCAGAAATTAAAAATGCTATGATTCAAATGCATTCAAATTAGATGCTCTGATGGCCAGGGTAAATGAGGCAGAAGAATTAGTTAGAGAATTGGAGGATGAGATGGTAGAAGAGAAAGTTAAAACAGAAACTTGGCTCAAAAAAATCCAATCTCAAGAATGTAAGTTACAGGAGATTACTGACTCAATGAAACATTCCAATGTCAGAATCATCAGCATCCCCGAGGGGATGGATATAAAGACAGGTCTAGAAAAGATATCTGAACAAATTGTAGCTGAAAAATTCCCTAATCTAGCAAAGGAAACAAGCATTCGTGTCCAAGAGGCAGAGAGGACCCCTACCAAGTTCAACCATGACAAACCTACACCATGTCACGTCATAGTGCATTTCGCAAATAATATCCAAGGATACAGTATTGAAAGCGGCCAGGGCAAAGAAATTTCTCATGTACAAAGGCAAAAATATCATGATTATGTCAGAGCTGTCTACACAGACCTGGAATGAGAGAAAGGTTTTTTTTTGGGGGGGGGGATTTATAAAGCTCTTTCAGAGAAAAATATGCAGCCAAGGATCCTTTATCCAGCAAGGCTGTTATTCAGAATTGATGGAGAGATAAAGACCTTCCAGAATCGCCAGACACTGACCAATTTTGTAACCATGAAACCAGCCCTACAGGAGATATTAAGGGGGGTTCTATAAAAGTAAAAAGGCCCCAAGCATGATACAGAACAGAAAGTCACAATCTATAGAAACAAAGACTTTACAGGCAACATGACATCATTAAAATCATATCTCTCAATAATCATTCTCAATGTGAATGGCCTAAATGCTCCCATAAAATGCCACAGGGTTGTAGATTGGAAAAAAAGACATGACCCATCCATTTGCTGTCTACAAGAGACTCATTTTGAACCTAAAGATACATCCAGACTGAAAGTGAAGGGATGGAAAACCATCCTTCAAGTCAATGGACGTCAAAAGAAAGCTGGGGTAGCAATTCTCAAATCAGACAGATTGGATTTTAAACTAAAGACTATAGTTTGAGATACAGAGGGCACTATATTATTCTTAAAGGATGTATGCAACAAGTGGATATGACAATTATAAATATCTATGGCCCCAACAGGGGAGCAGCAAGATACACAAGCCAACTCTTAACCAGAATAAAGAGACATATAGATAAAAATACGTTAATAGTAGGAGACCTCAACACTCCACTATCAGCAATAGACAGATCAGCTAAGCAGAAAATCAACAAAGAAACAAGAGCTTTGAATGCCAGACTAGACCAGATGGACCTCATAGATATATATAGAAAGCTACACCCCAGAAAAACAGAATACTCATTCTATTTGAATGCACATGGAACATTCTCCAGAATAGATCATGTGCTGGGTCACAGAACAGGTCTCAACCGATACCAAAAGACTGAAATTTTTCCCTGCATATTCTCAGACCACAATGCTTTGAAATTGGAACTCAATCACAAGGAAAAATTTGGAAGAAACTCAAACACTTAGAAACTAAGAACCATCCTGCTCAAGAATGATTTGACAAACCAGGAAATCGAAAATCAATTTAAACAATTTATGGAGACCAACGAGAATGAAAACACAACAGTCCAAAACCTATGGGACGCTGCAAAGGCAGTCCTAAGGGGAAAGGACATAGCCATCCAAACCTTACTCAAAAACTGCATTTTAGAAAAATCTAAAATGCAGTTTTTATATTCTCACCTCACGAAGCTGGAACAGGAACAGAAGAACAGGCCTAACCTACACACAAGAAAGCAGTTGATCAAGATTAGAGCAGAGATCAATGAATTAGAATCCAGGAGCACAGTAGAGCAGATCAACAGAACTAGAAGCTGGTTCTTTGAAAGAATAAATAAGATCGATAAGCCACTGGAAAGACTTATCCAAATGAATAGAGAAATGACCCAAATTAATAAAATTATCAATGAAAGGGAGAGGTCACAACCAGCAGCAATGAAATAGGAAAGATCATTAGAAACTTTTATCAAGAGCTTTATGCCAATAAATTAAGTAACCTGGAAGAGATGGATGCCTTCCTGGAAACCTATAAACTACCAAGTCTCAAACAGGAAGAAACTGATTTTTTAAACAGACCAATTAATTATGAAGAGATTGAAGCAGTAGTTAAAAACCTTCTGAAAAACAAAACTCCAGGGCATGACAAATTCCCCACGGAATTCTACCAAACATTCAAATAAGAAATAATACCTATTCTCCTGAAGCTATTTCAAAAAAAGAAAAAAGAAAAAAGAAACAGAAAGAAAACTACCAAACTCATTTTATGAGGCCAATATTACCTTCATGCCCAAACCAGGCAAAAACACCACCCAGAAAGAAAATTACGGACCGATATCCCTGATGAATATGGATGCCAAAATTCTCAACAGGATCCTAGCTAATAGGATCCAACAGTACATTAAAAGGATTATCCATCATGACCAAGTGGGATTCATCCCTGGGATGCAAGGGTGGTTCAACATTCGCAAATCTAGCACTGTGAAAGATCCTATCAACAAGAATAGAGTCAAGAATCACATAGTCCTCTCAATTGATGCAGAAAAAGCATTTGACAAAATACAGCATCCTTTCCTGATTAAAACCCTTCAGAGTGTAGGGTTAGAGGGTACATTCCTCAATCTCATAAAAACCATCTATGAAGAGCCTACAGCAAATATCATTCTCAATGGGGAAAAGCTGGGAGACTTTCCCTTAAGATCAGGAACATGACAAGGATGCCCACTCTCGCCATTATTATTCAACATAGTACTAGAAGTCCTTGCAACAGCAATCAGACAACAAAAAGGGATAAAATGTATCCCAACAGGCAAAGGTGAAGTCAAACTGTCTCTCTTCACAGATGACATGATACTCTATATAGAAAACCCAAAAGAATCCACCCCCAAACTACTAGAAGTTATAGAGCAATTCAGTAACGTTGCAGGATACAAAATCAATGCTCAGAAATCAGTTGCATTTCTATACCTGAACAATGAGACTGAAGAAAGAGAAATTAGGGAATCCATTCCATTGACAATAACACCAAAAATCATACATTATCTTGGAATTAACTTAATCAGAGATGTAAAGGATCTATATTCTAGAAACTACAAATCACTCTTGAAAGACATTGAAGAAGACACAAAAAGATGGGAAAATATTCCATGCTCATTCATCGGACGAATTAACATAGTTAAAATGTCTGTGCTACCCAGAGCAATCTACACGTTCAATGCCATCCCAATCAAAATACCAATGACATTTTTCAGAGAATTGGAACAAACAGCCCTTACATTTGTGTGGAACCAGAAAAGGCCCCGAATTGCCAAGGAATTGTTGAAAAGGAAAAACAAACCTGGGGCATCACATTGCCAGATTTCAAACTGTACTGCAAAGCTGTGATCAGAAAGACAGCATGGTACTGGCACAAAAACAGACACATAGACCAATGGAACAGAATAGAGAACCCAGAAATGGACCCATGGCTCTCTGGGCAACTAATCTTTGATAAAGCAGGAAAAAACATCCAGGGGAAAAAAGACAGTCTCTTCAATAAATGGTGCTGGGAAAAGTGGACAGCTACATGCAAAAGAATGAAACTTGACCACTCTTTCACACCATACACAAAGATAAACTCCAAATGAATGAAAGACCTCGATGTGAGACAGGAATCCATCAAAATCCTGGAGGAGAACATAGGCAGTAACCTCCACGACATTGGCCACAGCAACGTTTTTTAATGACACCTCTCCAAAGTCACGAGAAACAAAACAAAAAATGAACTTGTGGGACTTCATCAAGATAAAAAGCTTCTGCACAGCCAAGGAAATAGTCAAAAAAAACTAAGGGAGCCCACGGAATAGGAGAATATATTTGCAAATGACACTACAGTTAAAAGACTGGTATCCAAGATCTACAAGGAACTTCTCAAAGTCAATACACCAGAAACAAATAAATCATAAAATGAGCAGAAGATATGAACAGACACTTTTTCAATGAAGACATAGAAATGGGTAACAGACACATGAAAAAGTGTTCAAAATCATTAGCCATCAGCGAAATTCAAATCAAAACCACACTGAGATACCACCTTACGCCAGTTAGAATGGCAAAAATTGACAAGGCAGGAAACAACAAATGTTGGAGAGGATGTGGAGAAAGGGGATCCCTCCTACATTGTTGGTGGGAATGCTAGCTGGTACAGCCACTCTGGAAAACAGTGTAGAGGTCCCTCAAAAAGTTAAAAATTGAGCTACCCTATGATCCAGCCATTGCACTACTGGGTATTTATCCCAAAGATACAGACGTAGTGAAGAGAAGGGCCATATGCACCCCAATGTTCATAGCAGCATTGTCCACAATAGCTAAATCATGGAAGGAGCCGAGATGCCCTTCAACAGAGGCCTGGATTAAGAAGATCCAGTCCATATGTACAATGGAATATTACTCAGCTATCAAAAATAACGAGTTCTCAACATTTGCTGCAACATGGATGGCACTGGAGGAGATAATGCTAAGTGAAACAAGTCAAGCAGAGAAAGACAATTATCATACGGTTTCACTCATTTATGGAACATAAGAAGTGGGAAGATCGGTAGGAGAAGAAAGGGATAAAGAAGGGGGGGAATCAGAAAGGGAATGTAGCATGAGAGACTATGGACTCTGAGAAACAAACTGAGGGCTTCAGAGGGGAGGGCGGTGAGGGAATGGGATAGGCTGGTGATGGATAGTAAGGAGGGCACGTATTGCATGGTACACTGGGTGTTGTATGCAACTAATGAATCAGGGAACTTTACAGCAAAAACCAGGGATGTACTGTATGGTGACTAACATAATATAATAAAAAATATTATATTAAAAATAACAAATTTAAAAAATAAAATATTGTAGATTAAAACTTGCAAGACACACCCAAAGCAGTGCTGGGAAGAAATTTTATTGTGCTAAATGCATTTATTGGAAAAGAGGAAAAATCTTAAATTAATAATTAAGCTCCCACCTCAATAATCTTGTAACAGAAAAGAAAAATATAAACCCCTAACAAACAGAAGGTAGGAAATAATGAAGATAAACATTCATAAAAGTGTAAGGAAAAGGGGGTACCTGGGTGGCTCACTTGGTTAAGCATCCCGTTCTTGATTGTGGCTCAGGTCATGATCTCAGGGTTGTAAGATCAAGCCCCAGGTGAGGCTCTGTGCTGGGTGTGAAGCCTGCTTAAGATTCTCTCTCTCCCTTTCCTTCTGCCTGTCCTCTTTCTCTTTCTCTCTAAAGAAAACCAAAACAAAACAAAACAAAATAAAAAACTTGTCAATAAAATTGTGGGCAGAAAAACAGTGGAAAAAATTAATGAAACAAAGAACTAGCTCTTTAAAAGGGTGAGTAAAAATGAGAAATCCCTGCAAGACAAATTAAAACAAAAGGGAAGACACAAATTACCAATATCAGGAATTTAAAATAATATATAACTACAGATCCTATAGACATCAAAAACATAATACGGAAATATTACAAACAACTGCACACATAAATTTGGGAGCTTTGATGAAAGCCTGGTTTAATTAGAAAAATTAATCAATGTAATTCAACATATTAACAGAACAAGAAGAAACATCACACATGATCATATTAAATGACACAGAGAAAGCATTTGACAAAATTCAAACCTCGTTCATGATAGAAATTCTCAGAAAAGTAGTAACAGAAGGGAACTTCCTTAGGTTAATATTAAGCATCTACAAAAGCATCTATAGCTGACATCTTAATAGTGAAAGACAATGCTTTCCACTTAAGATAGGGAATGAAGCAAGGATCTATGCTCTTCCTACTCTTATTCAACATCATGCTGGAAATTCTAATCAGTCAATAAAGCAAGAAAAGAAAATAAATGGCATGCAGCTTGGAATGGAAGATATAAAACTGTCCTTATTTGCAGAGGACGTGATAGGCTACTTAGAAAATTCCAAGGAATTTATAAAAAGAATTAATAATTGAATTCAACAGGGTCTCAGGATATGAGAACAACATAAAAAATCAAGGGTATTCCTATTACTAGCAAAGAGCACATGGACACTGAAATTAAAAATATAATACCATTTACAGTCACTCGAAACTTAAAATACTTAGCCATAAGACCAACAAAACATATTTAAAACTATAACGATCTGATGACAAATCTTGAAGAAGATTTGAATGAATGAGGAAACATATCATTTATTGGAAGTCTTAACATAGTAAAGAAGTAAATTCTCACCAAATTAATCTATAGGTTAATTGCAACTCCCATCAAAATTCCAACAAGGTTTTTATAGATATAGATAATTCTGAATTTACATGGAAAGCTGAAGGAACTGGAATCTCTAGAATAATTTGAAAGAAAATAAAGTGAGAAGAATCAGTGTACCCAATTTCAAAACTTATATCCAAATATGTCTTTTTTTGGAAAAATGTTTATTCATGTCTTCTGCCCATTTCTTAGCTGGATTATTTGTTTTTTGAGTAATTACTCACCCATCAAAAAGATGCCATTTGCAATGACATGGATGGAACTAGAGAGTATTATGCTAAGCGAAATAAGTCAGTCAGAGAAAGAAAAATACCATATAATTCCACTCATATGTGGAATTTAAGAAATAAAACAGATAAACATAGGGGAAGGAAGAAAAAAAAGAGAGGGAAGCAAACCATAAGAGACTATTAACTTGAGAGGGTTGGTGGAAGGGAGGTGGGTGGAAGATACGCTAAGTAGGTGATGGATATTAAGGAGGGCACTTTTGATGAGCACTGGATGCAGTATGTAAGTGATGAATCACTAAATTCAATGTCTGAAACCAATATTACACTACATGTTAACCAACTAGAATTTAAATAAAAACTTGAAACAAATAAAAAACACTTACATCCAAATATGATTTATTTCTGAATGAAAATCCAAATACAAAGGTCTTAAAATAAATTTTATTTAGCAAGAAATGTATTCTAGCTAAATAATTACCACTTATACCTTAGATATGATTGCAAGAAAATTGAATAAATATTGCTTTAACTTCAAAAAATTATATATAGCTACAGTAATCAAGACTGAGGTATTGGCAGAGGGATAGATATATCATATATCATGCTCTCAACAGAGCAGAAAACACACAAATATAGCCAAATGATTTTTCACACAGGTATAAAAGCAATTCAATAAAAGAAAGGTAGCACTTTCAATTCATGATGTTGGAAAAATCAGACATCATTGGCCATAAAAATATGCTTGACCAAAACCCCACACCTTATATGACAACTTCAAAATGGATCACAGACTTAAATGTGAAATATAAAACTATAAAACTATGAGAAGATAACATAGGAGGAAATCTTTGAGACTTAGGGCTTGCTGAAGTTGTAGACATGATGCGAAAGCATACCCCATAAAAAATTAAGAAATTAAATGTCATCAAAATTTAAAAAAAACAAAATTTTTGCTGTCTTAAAGACTCCTATTAAGAGTATGAAGTCAAGTTACAGACTAAGAGAAAATATTTGCAATCCACTTATCTGACAGAAGTCTCATATCTAGAATATATAAAGAACTTTCAAAATTCTAGAGTAACAAAACAAACAATTCAAATAGAGGATAGGCAAAAGCCATGAACAGACATTTCATCAAAGATTGCAAATCCATGAAAAGATTTTCAACATCACTAGTCAGGGAAATGCAAATTAAGATTACCATTAGATATCAATAGACCTATTATAATGACTAAAATGAAAAAAAAAATAGTGACAACACTAAATACTGGTGAGGATGCAAAAAACTAAATGACTCACGTTGCTGGTAATAATTGAAAATGGTAGAACCACAACTATCATATGACCCAGCAATTGCACTCTTGGGCATTAATCTTAAAGAAATGGAAATTTATGCTTACATAATAATCTGTACCCAATCTTTATGGCAGCATTACTAAATGGGATAGGAAGGTACTCAATGGAGGGGGTGGGAACAGAGGGAAGTGGGTGTGTTTATAAAAAGGTAACATAAAGGATCCTTGTGGAAATGTTCTGTTTCTTGACTATATTATGGTCATTATCTTTTTTGTGATGTATCATAGTTTTGCAAGGTGTTATTATTGAGAAAAAGGGTAGAGAGTACAAAGGATTCCTCTGTTTTATTTCTTATAATTCCGTGTCAATAAACAATTATCTCAAAATAAAATGTACAATTACAAAGAAAATATATGAACATGTTATTTTCATTCACAAAACCATCTGATGGCTCTCAGTAGCTCTGTGTATTACAAAGTCCTTCAAGATCCGACTCTTCCCCAAATATCTCTCTAGCTCAACTTCCCTACCACTGCCCCCCATCTCTCCTTCCCTCCCCTCCTCAACACCACTAAATGTTCAGAACAGCCAACCTATATACAGTTTCTTTTTTTAAAGATTTTATTTATTTATTTATTTATTTATTTATTTATTTGAGAGAGAGAGAGAGAGAACAAGCAGGGGGAGGGGCAGTGGGAGATGGAGAAGCAGACTCCCCACTGAGCAGGGAGTGTGACAGGAGCTCAATCCCAGGACTCTCTGAAGGCAGAAGCTTAACCAACTGAGCCACCCAGATGCCCCTAGGTAGACAGAGAATGAACTATATTTTCATCAGTAATTAGGACTTCATTGATTCTCACCTGGTCCATAGCAATATTTTCCTTACTGTTCTCAAATACTGGAAATTCTATCTCCTGAATCTTGGTTCTTATCACCATTCTTGACTGAGTGGCAACCCCTTCAACCACTATTATAATTGTCTTATATTCTAACAGTTTGCCCTACTAGATTAGAAATTGCTGGTGGACAGGAATCTGTCTACTTTATCAGTCTGATCAGGACACAACACAGGGCCTGGCACACAGTAGGTGCTCAGGGAGTGCTTGGTGAACTGCACCAAACTTGCTGAACCCCTTAATTAAGTCTTTCCTTTTCCCCCAGGTTCCTCTGACTCTTGGAAGTAAAGAGCCGAAATGTCACTCTATGAATCTAGGTGAGTGAAAAACAACCTGTTCAAACCATAAAAGTGCTTGGATAATTATAGTGTAGCCAAGTCAGCTGTTTATTAATGTGCCCTGGATTTAAGGTGACAGGGTAGGCAGGTAGTGCTATCAATCAGAGCTCCTGACATGAGAAAAACTGAGATAAAGCCACGGGAGCACTAGGCACACCTTCCCTGTTGGTAACCACAGTGAGCTGTGCCATTTTCTGCTTTGGGTATGAATTTCTACTTTGTCATCTGAGGACCACTTTAATGCTTGGCCTTTATTTATTATTTAGTTCTTTGATTTTTAGAAACATGTCTTCTGTCTTAAAGCTTGGGGGCAGAAGTCCAAAAAATGTGTTATTAAAGATATATAAAATGATGGACAGAAACCGTAATAAGTAAGAAAAAGAAGAAATGCAAAACTAGCCACTTTATCTGTTGCACTTTTGTTCCAACAATTTCAAAACTGGTTCTGAGATTCCTTGGCATACAGGCAATGAGCTTCTCCTGTTTCCAGAGTCTATGAGGTGCTTTTGATATAGTTGACAAAAATGACTGCAGGCACACAAAAATGAATAATTCAACAACCAGTTGTACATTATGGTGGTCTGTAATGAACTTCCCAGCCACCTTACAGAAACGAATGAAGAATTTACTTTTCTAATGGGAGTGCTGGGAGTGACAGTGAAATATTATTCTCGGCTATCAACTTCCATCAGTTTACTCATTAAAAAAAAATAATTCAGGAGGAAGGGAGTTAAGATGGCGGAGGAGTAGGGGACCCCTTTTTCAGCCGGTCCCCTGAGTCGAGCTGGATAGGTACCAGACCAGCCTAAATAACCACAGAATCAGCCTGAGACGCAGGAAGATACATCTGGATCTCTACAAATGAACATCTCCAGCGCTGAGTATTGAGGTACGAAGAGGGGAGCCGTGAAACCACGCACAGATATCGGAAGATAAACGGAAGGGGGAGGGAGCCGCTGCGTTCGGGCGCTGGGAAGCGGCAGCCACCTGCACGGGGGAGCGGGCGGACTCACAGACGGCACCGGCGAGAGAGCGGACTGAGACCGGTGAGCCGGGAGCTCCCGCCACCAGGCATCTCGCGGAACACCGGAATCCCGGTGTGCTCACAGGATCCAGACTGAGACCGGGAGCTCCCGGAGCTCGCGCGGGGCGGCTGGCGGCTGGCGGGCCACCTGCACGGGGGAGCGGGCGGACTCGCGGTCGACACCCATGAAACAGCAGACTGAGACCCTGAACCGGGTGCGCGCGCCACCAGGCTTCTCACGAAACTCCGGAATCCCGGTGTGCTCAGCGGGCATAGACTGAGACCGGGAGATCCGGGAGCGCGCGGGGCAGCGGGCGGCTGGCAGCTGGCGGCATTAGAAACACAAAGGACAGGGACGCGCTGGCGCTGGAAGTGAGGGCAGGGACGCCGGGTGTGGGGCGCACATCCCGGGACACTGCAGGGTTGAGCAGCACCAACAGAAACAGAGTTAAAGTGGCCAGAACATCAGTGGAAAATGGGCCGCAATCCCTCTGTTCTGTGACAATTCAGCCTCTGCTGCTCTGACTCTCAGAAGAGGCACAGCCGACAGCCAGGGAAAGCTGCCAGAGAACAAAAGCCTTGAAATACCAGTTCACAGCGTGCCCATCCCCATCCCCCATCGCAGGGGACACGGAGACTCTACCCAAACAGGGGTGCCTGAGTATCGGCGTGGCAGGCCCCTCCCCCAGAACACAGAAGGCAGGCTGAAAAATCAAGAAGCCCACAACCGGGGGCGCCTGGGTGGCGCAGTCATTGAGCGCCTGTCTCCAGCTTAGGGCGTGATCCCAGCGTTCCGGAAAGGATTCCTCAGCGGGCTCCTCTGCTGGGAGCCTGCTTCTTCCTCTCCCACTCCCCTGCTTCTGTTCCCGTTCTTGCTGACTGTCTGTCTCTCTCTCTCTCTCAGATAAATAAATAAATAAAATCTTTAAAGAAGAAGCCCACATCCCTAAGATCCCTATAAAACAAAGGGCACGGCCTGGGACCCAGTCAATAATTTGGGCTCTGGACAACCCCGCAACCTCTCCTCATCAGAATGACAAGAAGGAGAAGCCCCCCCCCCACCCCAGCAAAGAAAAGACAGTGAGACTGTGGCCTCTGCCACAGAAATAATGGATATGGATGTAACCAAATTATCAGAAATGGAATTCAGAGTAACGATGGTCAAAAGGATGAGTAGAATTGAAAAAAGTATTAACGAAAAGGTTACTGAGAATATAGAATCCCTAAGGACAGAAATGAGAGCGAATCTGACAGAAATTAAAAATTCTATGAGCCAAATGCAAGCAAAACTAGAGGCTCTGACGGCCAGGGTCACAGAAGCAGAGGAAGGGGTTAGTGAATTGGAGGATGGGTTAATAGAGGAAAAAACCAAAATAGAAGCTGCTCTTAAAAAAATCCAAGCCCACGAATGTAGGTTACGGGAGATTACTGACTCAATGAAACGATCCAATGTTAGAATCATCGGCATCCCCGAGGGGGTGGAGAAAAACAGAGGTCTAGAAGAGATATTTGAACAAATTGTAGCTGAAAACTTCCCTAATCTAGCGAGGGAAACAAACATTCGTGTCTAAGAGGCAGAGAGGACCCCTCCCAAGCTCAACCATGACAAACCTACACCACGTCACGTCATAGTTAGTGCATTTCGCAAATATTAGATCCAAGGATACAGTATTGAAAGCGACAGGGCAAAGAAATTTCTCACGTACCAAGGCAAAGGCATCAGAATTACATCAGACCTGTCTACACAGACCTGGAATGAGAGAAAGGGTTGGGGGAGCATATTTAAAGCTCTTTCAGAGAAAAACATGCAGCCAAGGATCCTTTATCCAGCAAGGCTGTCATTCAGAATTGATGCAGAGTTATTGACATTCCAGAATCGCCAGTCGCTAACCAATTTCGTAACCATTAATCCAGCCCTACAGGAGATATTACGAGGGGTTCTATAAAAGTAAAAAGGCCCCAAGAGTGATACAGATCAGAAAGTCACAGCCAATACAAACAAAGACTTTACTGGCAACATGGCATCATTAAAATCATATCTCTCATACTCAGTCTGAATGTGAATGGTTTGAACCTTCCCATAAAATGTCACAGGGCTGCAGATTGGATAAAAAGAAATGACCCATCCATTTGCTGTCTACAAGAGACTCATTTCGAACCCAAAGATGCATTCAGACTGAGAGTAAGGGGATGGAGTACCGTCTTTCACGCAAATGGACCTCAAAAGAAAGCTGGGGTAGCAATTCTCATATCAGATAAATTGGATTTTAAACTATAGACTATAGTTAGAGACACAGAAGGACACTATGTTATTCTTAAAGGAAGTATTCAACAAGTGGATATGACAATTATAAATATATATGCCCCCAACAGGGGAGCAGCAAGATACACAAGCCAACTCTTAACCAGAATAAAGAGACATATAGATAAAAATATATTAATAGTAGGGGACCTCAACCCTCCACTATCAGAAATAGATAAAACACCCTGGCAAAGACTAAGCAAAGAATCAAAGGCTTTGAATGCCATACTCGAAGAGTTGGACCTCATAGATATATATAGAACACTACATCCCAGAACCAAAAATACTCATTCTATTCTAATGCCCATGGAACATTCTGAAGAATAGACCATGTTCTGTGACATAAAACAGGTCTCAACCAATACCAAAAGATTGAAATTATCCCCCGCATATTCTCAGACCACGATGCTCTGAAATTGGAACTCAATCACAAGGAAAAATTTGGAAGAAACTCAAACACTTGGAGACTAAGAACCATCCTGCTCAGGAATGACTCGAAAAACCAGGAAATCAAAAATCAAATTAAACAATTTATGGAGACCAACGAGAATGAAAACACAATGGTCCAAAACCTATGGGATACTGCAAAGGCAGTCCTAAGGGGGAAATACATAGCCATCCAAGCCTCACTCAAAAGAATAGAAAAATCTAAAATGCAGTTTTTATATTCTCACCTCAAGATGCTGGAACAGCAACAGAGGGACAGGCCTAATCCACTCACGAGGAATCAGTTGACCAAGATGAGAGCAGAAATCAATGAATTAGAAACCAGAAGCACAGTAGAGCAAATCAACAGGACTAGAAGCTCGTTCTTTGAGAGAATCAATAAAATTGACAGACCACTGGCAAGACTTATCCAAGAGAAAAGAGAAAGGACCCAAATTATTAAAATTATGAATGAAAAAGAAGAGGTCATGACCAACACCAATGAAATTGGAAGGATTATTAGAAACTATTATCAACAGCTATATGCCAAAAAACTGAGCAATCTGGAAGAGATGGAGGCCTTCCTGGAAACCTATAATCTACCAAGACTGAAACAGGAAGAAATTGATTTCTTAAACAGGCCAACTAATTATGAAGAGATTGAGTCAGTGATAAACAACCTTCCTAATAACAAATCTCCAGGCCCGGATGTTTTTCCTGGGGAATTCCAGCAAACATTCAAAGAAGAAATAATACCTCTTCTCCTAAAGCTATTTCAAAAAATAGAAACAGAAGGAAAGCTACCAAACTCATTCTATGAGGCCAATATTGCCTTGATCCCCAAACCAGGCAAAGACCCCCTCAAAAAGGAGAATTACAGACCGATTTCCCTAATGAATATGGACGCCAAAATCCTCAACAAGATCCTGGCTAATAGAATCCAACAGTTCATTAAAAGGATTATCCACCACGATCAAGTGGGATTCATACCTGGGATGCAAGCGTGGTTCAATATTCACAAATCATTCAGCGTGATACATCATATCAACAAGAAAAGACTCAAGAACCATATGATCCTCTCAATCGATGCCGAAAAAGCATTTGACAAAATACAGCATCCTTTCCTGATTAAAACCCTTCAGAGTGTAGGAATAGAAGGTACATTTCTCAATCTCATAAAAGCCATCTATGAAAAGCCTACTGCAAATATTATTCTCAATGGGGAAAAGCTGGAAGCCTTTCCCTTAAGATCAGGAACACGACAAGGATGCCCACTCTCGCCACTATTATTCAACATAGTACTAGAAGTCCTTGCAACAGCAATCAGACAACAAAAAGGGATCAAAGGTATTCAAATTGGCAAAGAAGAAGTCAAAATATCTCTCTTTGCAGATGACATGATACTCTATATGGAAAACCAAAAAGAAGCCACTCCCAAACTATTAGAAGTTATAGAGCAATTCAGTAACGTGGCGGGATACAAAATCAATGCTCAGAAATCAGTTGCATTTCTGTACACGAATAACGAGACCGAAGAAAGAGAAATTAGGGAATCCATCCCATTTACAAGAGCACCAAAAACCATATGTTACCTTGGAATTAACTTAACCGGAGACGTAAAGGACCTTTATTCTAGAAACTATAAATCACTCTTAAAAGACATTGAGGAAGACATAAAAAGATGGAAAGATATTCCATGCTCATGGATCGGAAGAATTAACATAGCTAAAATGTCCGTGCTACCCAGAGCAATCTACACTTTCAATGCTATCCCGATCAAAATACCGAGAACGTTTTTCAAAGAACTGGAACAAATAGTCCTTAAATTTGTATGGAACCAGAAAAGACCCCGAATCTCCAAGGAACTGTTGAAAAGGAAAAACAAAGCTGGGGGCATCACAATGCCGGATTTTGAGCTGTACTACAAAGCTGTGATCACAAAGACAGCATGGTACTGGCACAAAAACAGACACATAGACCAATGGAACAGAATAGAGAGCCCAGAAATGGACCCTCAGCTCTTCGGGCAACTAATATTTGATAAAGCAGGAAAAAACATCTGGTGGGAAAAAGACAGTCTCTTCAATAAATGGTGCTGGGAAAATTGGACAGCTACATGCAAGAGAATGAAACTTGACCACTATCTCACACCATACACAAAAATAAACTCCAAATGGATGAAAGACCTCGATGTGAGACAGGAATCCATCAAAATTCTAGAGGAGAACATAGGCAACAACCTCTACGACATCGGCCAAAGCAACCTTTTTCATGATACATCCCCAAAGGCAAGAGAAACAAAAGATAAAATGAATTTATGGGACTTCATCAAGATTAAAAGTTTCTGCACAGCCAAGGAAACAGTCAGAAAAACTAAGAGGCAGCCCACGGAATGGGAGAAGATATTTGCAAATGACACTACAGATAAAGGACTGGTATCCAAGATCTACAAAGAACTTCTCAACCTCAATACACGAGAAACAAATAAACACATCAAAAAATGGGCAGAAGATATGAACAGACACTTTTCCAATGAAGACATACAAATGGCTAACAGACACATGAAAAAATGTTCAAAATCATTAGCCATCAATGAATTTCAAATCAAAACCCCACTGAGATACCACCTTACGCCAGTTAGAATGGCAAAAATAGACAAGGCAAGAAACAACAATTGTTGGAGAGGATGTGGAGAAAGGGGATCCCTCCTACATTGTTGGTGGGAATGCAAGTTGGTACAGCCACTCTGGAAAACAGTGTGGAGGTCCCTTAAAAATTTAAAAATTGAGCTACCCTATGATCCAGCCATTGCACTACTGGGTGTTTACCCCAAAGATACAGACGTAGTGAAGAGAAGGGCCATATGCACCCCAATGTTCATAGCAGCAATGTCCACAATAGCAAAATCGTGGAAGGAGCCGAGATGCCCTTCAACAGATGACTGGATTAAGAAGTTGTGGTCCATATATACAATGGAATATTACTCAGCTATCAGAAAGAACGAGTTCTCAACATTTGCTACAACATGGACGGCACTGGAGGAGATAATGCTAAGTGAAACAAGTCAAGCAGAGAAAGACAACTATCATATGATTTCTCTCATCTATGGAACATAAGAACTAGAATGATCAGTAGGGGAAGAAAGGGATAAAGAAAGGGGGGGTAATCAGAAGGGGGAATGAAACATGAGAGACTATGGACTGTGAGAAACAAACTGAGGGCTACAGAGGGGAGGGGGGTGGGGGAATGGGATAGACCGGTGATGGGTAGTAAGGAGGGCATATATTGCATGGTGCACTGGGTGTTATACACAACTAATGAATCATCGAGCCTTACATCGGAAACCGGGGATGTACTGTATGGTGACTAACATAATATAATAAAAAATCATTATTAAAAAAAAAAACAAACAAACAAATCGGCAGAGAAGAAGTCAAAATGTCTCTCTTCACAGATGACATTATACTCTATATGGAAAACCCAAAAGAATCCACTCCCAAACTATTAGAAGTTATAGAGCAACTCAGTAATGTGGCGGGATACAAAATCAATACTCAGAAATCAGTTGCATTTCTATACACGAATAACGAGACCGAAGAAAGAGAAATTAGGGAATCCATCCCATTTACAAGAGCACCAAAAAACATATGTTACCTTGGAATTAACTTAACCAGAGACGTAAAGGACCTATATTCTAGAAACTATAAATCACTCTTGAAAGACATTGAGGAAGACATAAAAAGATGGAAAAATATTCCATGCTCATGGATCGGAAGAAGGAACATAGCTAAAATGTCCGTGCTACCCAGAGCAATCTACACTTTCAATGCTATCCCGATCAAAATACCGAGGACTTTTTCCCAAGAACTGGAACAAATAGTCCTTAAATTTGTATGGAACCAGAAAAGGCCCCGAATCTCCAAGGAACTGTTGAAAAGGAAAAACAAAGCTGGGGGCATCACAATGCCGGATTTCGAGCTGTACTACAAAGCTGTGATCACAAAGACAGCATGGTACTGGCACAAAAACAGACACATAGACCAATGGAACAGAATAGAGAACCCAGAAATGGACCCTCGTCTCTTTGGGCAACTTGTCTTTGATAAAGCAGGAAAAAACATCCGGTGGGAAAAAGACAGTCTCTTCAATAAATGGTGCTGGGAAAATTGGACAGCTACATGCAAAAGAATGAAACTTGACCACTATCTCACACCATACACAAAAATAAACTCCAAATGGATGAAAGACCTCGATGTGAGACAGGAATCCATCAAAATTCTAGAGGAGAACATTGGCAGCAACCTCTATGACATCGGCCAAAGCAACCTTTTTCATGACACATCCCCAAAGGCAAGAGAAACAAAAGATAAAATGAATTTATGGGACTTCATCAAGATAAAAAGCTTCTGCACAGCCAAGGAAACAGTCATAAAATCTAAGAGGCAGCCCACAGAATGGGAGAATATATTTGCAAATGACACTACAGATAAAGGACTGGTATCCAAGATCTACAAAGAACTTCTCAAACTCAATACACGAGAAACAAATAAACACATCAAAAAATGGGCAGAAGATATGAACAGACACTTTTCCAATGAAGACATACAAATGGCTAACAGACACATGAAAAAATGTTCAAAATCATTAGCCATCAAGGAATTTCAAATCAAAACCACACTGAGATACCACCTTACGCCAGTTAGAATGGCAAAAATAGACAAGGCAAGAAACAACAATTGTTGGAGAGGATGTGGAGAAAGGGGATCCCTCCTACATTGTTGGTGGGAATGCTAGTTAAAACAGCCACTCTGGAAAACAGTGTGGAAGTCCCTTAAAAAGTTAAAAATTGAGCTACCCTATGATCCAGTCATTGCAGTGCTGGGTGTTTACCCCAAAGATACAGACGTAGTGAAGAGAAGGGCCATATGCACCCCAATGTTCATAGCAGCAATGTCCACAATAGCTAAATCGTGGAAGGAGCCTAGATGCCCTTCAACAGATGACTGGATTAAGAAGTTGTGGTCCATATATATAATGGAATATTACTCAGCTATCAGAAAGAACGAATTCTCAACATTTGCTGCAACATGGACGGCACTGGAGGAGATAATGCTAAGTGAAATAAGTCAAGCAGAGAAAGACAACTATCATATGATTTCTCTCGTCTATGGAACATAAGAACTAGGAAGATCGGTAGGGGAAGAAAGGGATAAAGAAAGGAGGGGTAATCAGAAGGGGGAATGAAGCATGAGAGACTATGGACTCAGAGAAACAAACTGAGGGCTACGGAGGGGAGGGGGGTGGGGGAATGGGATAGACCGGTGATGGGTAGTACGGAGGGCACGTATTGCATGGTGCACTGGGTGTTATATGCAACTAATGAATCATTGAGCTTTACATTGGAAACCGGGGATGTACCATATGGTGACTAACATAATATAATAAAAAATCATTTATTAAAAAAAAAAAAGAAAAAAGTCAAGCAGAGAAAGACATATACCATACTCATTTATGGAAAATAAGAAGTAGGAAGATCGGTAGGAGAAGAAAGGGAAGAATGAAGGGGGGGTAAACAGAAGGGGGAATGAACCATGAGAGACTGTGGACTCGGAAACAAACTGAGGGTTTCAGAAGGGAGGGGGTGGGGGACTGGGATAGGATGGTGATGGGTATTAAGGAGGGGACATATTGCATGGTGCACTGGGTGCTATATGCAAATAATGAATCATGGAACATTACATCAAAAACTAAGGATATACTGTATGGTGACTAACATAACAAAATAAAAATTATAAAAAAAATAATAATTCAATTAGCCAACATACAGTACATCATTAGTTTCAGATGTGGTGTTCAATGATTCATCAGTTGCATATAACACCCAGTGCTCATCACATCACATGCCTTCCTTAATGCACATCACCCAGTTACCCCAGCTCCCACCCACCTCTCCTATAGCAACCCTCCGTTTGTTACCCAGAGTCAGGAGTCTCTCATGGTTTGTCTCCCTTTCTGATTTCTTCCCATTCAGTTTTCCCTCCCTTCCCCTATGATCCTCTGTGCTATTTCTTACATTCCACATATGAGTGAAACTATGTGATAATTGTCTTTCTCTGATTAACTTACTTCACCTAGCATAATATCCTCCAGAGTTTATTCATTTGAAGAGAGCTGCCTTGCCCAAGGTCATGCCCCCTTTCCAGGACAAAGGCAGAGAGGTATGCCTTTAGTGAGTGATAAATATGGGGATATGAAAGCTTTCACAATGTGAGGCAATACTGAGGGATCATGACAGCTTCAGAATTACCTATAGGGTGAGCTGAGGACTCTGCTGATACTGCATTATGGGTCAGTTCTCTCTATGACCAATTGCACTTCTTTTCTTTCATTTCCTTAAGTGTTGATCTCAAGGGTACTCACAATATTTCTTCTGCATGCTGATCTCTGTCTCTGATTTCCAGGGACTCTAACTTTTGACAATTTTCTTCAGGGTTCCCAGAGTGTATCTTGAACATGTTGGGCTCCTCTGTTAGGCTGTGAATTTCTCATGGGAAATGACTTTGGGGTCTTATCCACATCTAGCCTGTTTTCCGGCAGGCACATAATATATGTTCAGAAAATGTTGGTAGAATTTTATTTAATAGCCTTAATAAAGAAATAAATAGCTAAGGAAGAGTTCTCAGAAATGTTGTGATTCAGAAAATGGTAAGTGCTCTCTCTCTATCATCATTTTCAGTAATCTTAAAAGATAGGTACTATTATCCCAATTTTACAATGTGAAAACTAAGGGTGATTAGGTACCTTTATCCAAGTCCCCTACTTAGTATGTGGCAGGGCTGATTTAAACTGAGATATGCATGGCCTTTAAAACTGACCTAAAAGTTTGTCTTTCACATAGACCCCAAGAGATGGCTTTACAAGGAAAATGTCTTTGGAGTTAATGTCTTTTCCCTCTCAATTGCTTGCATTTATCTCTTTTCATTCCTTGCCATATTTTAAATGAGAATCTTCTTCTGGACCCATTTGAAAGGGAGTAGTAAGCTGTAGGACTTTTTTAAATGTACCAAAAAATAGTATAAAAAGAACACTTTTTTGTACCTTATGTTGCTTGGTCATTTTACTTTCCAGTTTATTTTTATGCTTTTTTATTGAAAAAAATTTTCATTGTAGGAAGGTGAGTGGATGGGTGAAATAGGTAAAAAGGATTAAGAGTACACTTAGCATGATAAGCACTGAGTAATGTATAGAATTGTTGAATCATTATATTGTACACCTGAAGCAAATATAACACTGTATGTTAATTATACTTGAATAAAAATAAGTAAATTAAGGATGTACACAGAAAAGAAAATAAAACATATATATAAAATGTAACACGTCCATATAGTAACTGTGTAATAACCTCTGAAAGCAAAAAATGAAACATTACTGTATTCTTATACTTTCCCAGTGTATCACTAGCCAGTCATAATACTGTGCCTCTCCCCCAGTGGTAACCGTACCTTGTTTTTTTTTAAGGATTTATTTATTTATTTTAGAGAGAGAGAGCATGCACATGCAGAAGGAGGGGCAGAGGGAGAGAGACAAAGAGAGAGAGAAGGAGAAATGCAGACTCCCCATTCAGCAGGAAGATCCTTGAGGAGCTCAATCTCAGGACCCTGATATCACCACCTGAGCCGAAACAGGGTCAGATCCTCAACTGACTGAGCCACACAGGCAGCCCACCATAGCTTGGTTTTTACAGCAATGATTTATTTGCTTTTAATTACAGTGATACATGTGTGTATGCATCCCTAAACAGTATAGAGCAGGAGCTGGTAAACTATGGCTTGTAGGCCCAATGCAACTCACTGCTTGTTTTTATAAATAGAGTTTTATTGCAGGGCAGTCATGCTCATCCATTTATTTATTTATTTATTTATTTATTTATTTATTTGTTTATTTATCTATGGCTGCTTGTGCACAAAGCAGCATAGTTTAAAAGCTACAAGAGACCAAGTTTGACCTGCAAAGTTTTAAAAAAGAGACCAAGTATGGCTGCCTATTCACAAAGCAGCAAAGCTGAAAAGCTGCAAGAGACCAAGCATGGCTCTTTACAGAAAAAGTTTGCCAATCTCTGGCCTAGATTAGTTTTTTCTCTTTTTTAAAAATATTTATTTATTTGTGAGAGAGAGAGAGGGAGTGAATGAGAGAGAGAGCACAAGCCAGGGGAGAGGCAGAGGGAGAGGGAGAAGCAGACTACCCACTAAGTAGGGAGCCCAACATGGGGCTTGATCCCAGGACCCTGAGATCATGACCTGAGCCAAAGGCAGATGCTTAACCAACTGAGCCACACAGGCACCCCATTTTTTTCCTGTTTTTGAAGAGAATCATAAAACAAGCACTTTTGTGACTTGTTTATTCTCCCCTCAATATTGTATTTGTAAGATTCATCCAGAATGAATTTTATTCATTTCTAGGCATCAACTGCTAACGTAAAGAGCAACAATGAATTTCATACTCATATTTTAACTTATTTTTATTAAATTGTATTGTACGTTTTGATTTTACAATATATATATTAGAAAATACGAAAAAAATACAAAATTAGAAATAAAAGTAATTTGCCTGCAAATCAACCTATGGTGTATATTTGCAAAAACTGTTTTTTCTCTTTTTTAAAGATGTGTTCTTATTTTTATTTATTTATTTATTTATTTACTTACTTAACAAATTTATTTATTTTTTATTAATTTCAGGTGTACAATATAGTGATTCAACAATATCACTCAGTGCTCATCACTACAGGTGCACTCCTGAATTACATCATCCATTTCAACCATCACCATACAAACAAATGTCCCCTCTGGTAACCATCAGTTTGTTCTCCACGGTTAAGAGTTTAAGAGTCAGCTTCTTAGTCTCTCTCTCTTTTTTTCCTTTGTTCATATGTTTCTTAAATTCCACATATAAGTGAAATCTTATGGTATTTCTTTTTCTGACTGACATATTTCACTTACTCTTATACTCTCTAGCTCCATCCATGTCTTTGCAAATGCCAAGATTTCATCATTTTTGTGGCTGAATAATATTCCATATAACATATGTGATATATATATATATATCACTTCTTTATCCATTCATCAATCAACAGACATTTGAGCTACTTCCATATCTTGGCTATTATAAATGATGCTGCTATAAACATAGGGGTATGTGCATCTCTTTGAATTAGTGTTCTTGTATTCTATAGGTAAATACCCAGTGATGTAATTGCTGGGTCATAACGTAGTTCTACTTATAACTTTTTGAAGACCCTCCATACTGTCTTCCACAGTGTCTCCACCACTATGCATTACCACCAATAGGGCACGAGTGTTCCTTTTTCTCCACCTCCTCACCAACACCTCTTGCTTCTTGTGTTGTTGATTTTAGCCATTCTGACAGGTGTGGGATAGTATCTCATTCTAGTTGTGATTTGCATTTCCCTGAAGGTAAGTGATGATGAACGTTTTTCATGTGTCTGTTAGCAATCTGTATATCTTCTTTGGAAAAAGACTGTTCATGTCTTCTGCCCATTTTTAATTGGATTATTTGTTCTCTGGTTGTCAAGTTCTATAAGTTTTTTTTCATACATTTCAAATACTAACGCTTTATGAGATATGTCATTTGCAATTATCTTCTCCCATTCCATAGATTGCCTTTTAATTTTGTTGATTGTTTCCTTCTCTGTGCAGAAGATTTTCATTTTGATAGTCCCAATAGTTTTGGGGTTTTGTTTGTTTGTTTATTTTTTGTTTTTTTGTTTTTTGTTTTTTGCTTTTGTTTCCCTTGCCTCAGGAGACATACCAAGAAAAAAGTCGCTATGGCCAATGTCAAAGAAGATACTGCCTGTGTCAACTTCAAGGATTTTTATGGTTTGAGGACTCACATTTAGGCCTTTAATCCATTTGGAAAATGCATTAGGCCTTTAATCCATTTGGTATAAGAAAGTGGTCCAGTTTTATTCTTTTGCATATTGCTCTCCAGTTTTTGAACACCATTTGTTGAAGAGACTTTGTTCCCATTGGATATTCTTTCCTGTTTTGGGAAAAATAACTGATCATATAATTGTGGATTTATTTCTGGATTCTCTTCTGTTCTATGGATATGTGTATCGATTTTTTTTCCAGTACTATAGTGCTTTGATCACTACAGCTTTGTAAGATAACTTGAAGTCCAGAATTGTGATGCCTCCAAATTTCCTTTTCTTTTTCAAGATTGCTTTGGCTATTTGGGGTCTTGGGGCTCCAGACACATTTTAGGATTATTTGTTCTAGCTCTGTGAAAAATGCTGTTGATATTTTGGTAGGGATTGCTTTAAATGTATAGATTACTTTGGGTAGTATAGACATTTTAACACTATTTGTTCTTCCAACCCATGAGGTCGGGATGTCTTTACATTTCTTTGTGTCATCTTCAATTTCTTTCATCAATGTTTTATAGTTATCACAGTACAAATCTTTCACCTCTTTGGTTAAGCTTATTGCTAGGTTTTTTTGGGGGGGGTGCAATTGTAAACAGGATTGTTTTCTTAATGTCTCTTCCTGCTGCTTCATCATTAGTGTATAGAAATGCAACAGATTTCTGCACCTCAATTTTGTATCCTGTGACTTTACTGAATTCATTTATCAGTTCTAGCAGTTTTTTGGGCAGAATCTTTCAGGTTTTCTTTTTTTTTTTTTTTAAAGATTTATTTATTTATTTGACAGAGAGACAGCCAGCGAGAGAGGGAACACAAGCAGGGGGAGTGGGAGAGGAAGAAGCAGGCTCCCAGCCGAGGAGCCCGATGTGGGGCTCGATCCCGGAACGCCGGGATCACGCCCTGAGCCGAAGGCAGACGCTTAACGACTGCGCTACCCAGGCACCCCTCAGGTTTTCTATATAGAGTATCATGTCATCTGCAAATAGCGAAAGGTTTACTTCTTCCTTAATGATTTGGATGACTTTATTTCTTTTTCTTGTCTGTTTGCTGTGGCTGGGACTTGCAGTACTGTGAGAGTGGACATCCCTGTGTTTTTCCTGACCCTAGGGGAAAAGCTCTCAGTTTTTCCCAATTAAAGATAATTTTAGCTGTGAGTTTTTCATATATGGGTTTTATTATGTTGAGGTATATTCCCACTAAACCTACTGTATTGAGGGGTTTTATCATGAATGGATATTGTACATCATCAAGTGATTTTTCTGTGTCTATTGAAATGATCATATGGTTCTTAGCCTTTCTCTTATTGATGTGATGTAGCACATCGATTGATTTGTGAATATTGGACCACCCTTGCAAACCAGGAATAAATCCCACTTACCTTGGTGAGTGATTTTTTTAAAAAATATTGTCAGATTCAGTTTGTTAGTATTTTAGTGAGAATTTTTGCATCAATGTTAATCAGGGATATTGGTCTATAGTTCTCTTTTTTTTAATGGTGTGTTTATCTGGTTTTGATATCAGGGTAATGCTGGGTTCATGTAATGGATTTGGGTGTTTCCCTTTCTTTTTTATGTTATGAAATAGTTTGAGAAGAATGGATATTAACTCTTTTTTAAATGTTTGGTAAAAGTAACCTGTGAAGCCATCTGGTCCTGGACTTTTGTTTGTTGAGATATTTTTGCTTACTGATTCAATTTCCTTGTTGGTTACTATTCTGTTCAATTTTTCTATTTCTCACTCTTTCAGTTTTTTTGTCAGTATGTTTCTGGAAATTTATCCATTTCCTCTAGGTGGTCCAATATGCCAATATTGTTGGCATATAGTTTCTCATAATAGTCTCATAATTGTTTGTATTTCTGTGGCATTGGTTGCTATATCACCTCTCTGATTTGTTATTTTATATATTTGGTTCCTTTCTCTTTTTTTTTTCAATAATTCTGGGTAGAGGTTAAAGTTAATTTGTCCAAAAAATATAAATGAATTTTATGCATTTTTTCAAAGAGCCATCTCTTGATTTCATTGATTTGTTCTATTGTAGTTCTTTAACTTTATATCATTTTTTTTCTGCTCTAATCTTTATTGTTCCCTTCTTTCTGCTGGCTTTAGGTTTTGTTTATTGTTCTTTTTCTAACTGTTTTAGGTTTAGGGTTAAGTTTTTTATTTGAGATTTTTCTTGCTTCTTGACACAGGCCTTTATTGCTCTAAACTTCCCTTTAATAACCACTTTTGCTGTGTCCCAAAGTTTTTGAACAATTGTGTTTTCATTTTCTTTTGTTTCTGTGTACTTTTTCTTCTTTGATTTCCTGGTTGACCCATTTATTGTGAAGTAGCTTGTTGTTTAACCTTCATGGATTTGTGGTCTTTCCAGATTTTCTTGTGGTTGACTTCTAGTTTCATAGCATTGTGGTTAAGAAAGATGCATGGTATGACTTTGATCTTAAATTTCCTGAGGATTGTTTTGTGACCTATTTTGTGATCTGTTCTGGAGAATGTTCCAGTGCACTTGAGAAGAATGTGTATTCTGCTGTTTTAGGATGGAATGTCCTGAATATATCTGTTAAATCAATCTGGTCAAGTGTGTCATTCAAAGCCACTGTTTTCTCATTTATTTTTTGTTTAGATGATCTGTCCATTGATGTAAGTGGGGTATTAAGGTCACCTACTACTATTGTATCATTATCAATTAGTTTCTAGATGTTTTTTATTAACTATTTATGTATTTGGGTGCTCCATATTGGGTGCATAAATATTTACAATTGTTATATCTTCTTATTGGATTGGCCCCCTCTTATTATTATATATGTCCTTCTTTGTTTTTTGTTATAGTCTTTGTTTTAAAGTTAATTTGTCCAAAAACTAAAGGTAATTTGTCCAATATAAATATTGCTACTCCAGCGTTCTTTTGACATCCATTTGCATGATAATATTTTTCCACTCCGTACTTTCAATCTGCATGTGTCTCTTGTAAGCAGCATACAGACTGGTATTTTTTTTTTTAGTACATTATGTCATCCTATGTGTTTTGATTGGAGCATTTAGTCCATTTACATTCAAAGTACTTATGGATAGATATGTATTTATTGCCATTTTGTTTTGTGTTTTGTGATTGTTTCTGATGTTTTTCTGTGATCCTTTCTTGTCTTTCCCCTTTTCATGGTTTGCTGATTTTCCTTAGTGATATATTTGGATTTCTTTCTCTTTATTCTTTCCACATTTATTAATAGTTTTTGATATATTGTTACCATTAGGTTTGTATATAACCTCTTCTGCATATAGAAGTCTACATTAAGTTTATGGTCATTTAAGTTTGAACCTATTCTTTCCTCCTCTCCTCACATTTTAAGGATATGGTGTCATATTTTACATCCTTTCATTTTGTGAATTCCTGACTGATTTTTACAGAAACACCCATTTTAACTGCTTTTGTGTTTCCTACAATCATACTGTCACTTTTTGTCTCTCATTTCCACTCAGACTCCCCTTTAATGTTTCTTGCAAAGCTGGTTTAGGGCTCATGAACTCCTTTAGTTTTGTTTGTTCGGGAAATTCTTTATCTCACTTTTTATTCTGAATGGTAGCCTTGCAGAATAGAGTATTATTGGCTGCAGATTTTTCTCATTCAGCACTTTGAATGTATCATGCCACTCTCTTCTGGCTTGGAAAGTTTCTGTGAGAAATCTCCTCCTCAACTTATGGGGTTTCCTTGGTATGTTACTGTCTTCTTTTTTCTTGGTGTTTTTAAAATTATTTTCTTTATCACTATATTTTGCCAATTTAATTACAATATTTCTTGGTGTGTATCTGCTTTTGTCGATTTTGTTGGAGGTTCTCTGTGCACCCTGGATCCAGATATCTGTTTCTTTCTCCACATTAGGGAAATTTTTGGCTATTATTATTTATTCAAAAAATGTTCTTCCCTCTTTTGTCTCTCTTCTTCTTCTGGGACTCCTATAACACAAATGTTATTACTTTTGATGGAGTTACTGAGTTCCCTAAGTCTGTTCTTATTTTCCAGAATTCTTTTTTCTCTCTTTTGTTCAGCTTGATTACTTTCCATTACTATGTCTTCTAGGTCATTAATTTGTTCCTCTGTTTCTTCCAGCCTACTGTTCATTCCATCATGCATGTTTCTCATTTACTTTATTGATCCCTTTATCTCTGCTATGTTATTCCTTATCTGTGTTAAGGGTCTTTCTCATGTCTTCCACCCTTTCCTCAAGTCCAGTGAGTATCCTCATGATCATTGCTTTAAATGATTCATCAAGCAATATCTTAAATCTGTTTTGCTTTGATCTCTGGCTGAGGCCTTGTCCTGTTCTTTCATTTATTATAAATTTCTCTGTCTTCTCATCTTGTCTAAATCTCTGTGCCTGTGTCTGTGTGTTGGGATAATCAGCCACATCTCCTGTTCTTGGAATTTCAGGGAGTGTCTCTAATGTGTGTTTATTGCACTCTGCTGTTGTGTCCTCACCAGCTTACCCTTCAGGTCAGTCATTTGCATTGGCTGTCTTTGCCTATTGTGGACAGTGTTTCATCCCTGGCCTGTATGTGGTGTGTTTTAACTAGGTGTGTTTTTTTCTGCTTGTGAAATGAGACTAATCACCACTGCCACCAGAACCAAGGCTCTACAAAACTCCTGAGTGGGGAGACACAGTGAGAGTAAGGGTTTGGGACTGGTCTTCTTGGAGAAGGGCCTGTCATCCTGGGACCAAGGCAAAGAAGCCTGGAAAGGGTGGTTTCACCAGAATGCAGGGGCCTGGGGATTGGTGTAAGCAAGATAGGTGGTGTCAGTGCTGAGCTGGTTCTAGCAGGTGGCCCTGTACTTATGCTGAGGCATGGGGAAGGGAAATGGCACTGTTTAATTTTTTTGTTCCTGGAGGGGTCTCTCTGTGAATTCTGCCTCTTTGGGATGCTTTCTAAAATGAACAAACAACCTCCCCACTATGTTCCTCAGGTTCTCTTCAGATAGCTGTTTCCATGCTGTATGTCCATGGGTTGTTTGCCTACCTTTTCTCCAAAACCAGTGCAATGCCCTGTGGGCTTTATCTCCGCCAAGCGTGCTGTCCTTTAAAACTCCAAGCTTTAAGCCCCATTGGTTTCCAGGAGTCATGAAATTCAGCCCCTCTCACTTTCCAAGCCAATTGCAATGGGGTTTCATTTTCTCCATGTGCTCCCCTGCATGTTAGTCTGTCTGTCCCTCTTCTCCACCACTATGAATCCTTTACCACTGCTGAGGCCATGATCCCTTTGACACTCAAACCACATCTTTGTACATTCTACCTTCTTTGATGTGGCTTCTTCCCTACCTTTAGTTGTGGAGTTTGTTCTGCTGTCTTCAGGTGAATTTCTGGGGTATTTAGAATGTTGATAGTTATCTAGTTGCATTTGTGAGGCAATACAAGCCTAGGGTCCTCCTACTCTCCTCTCCAATCTTCCCAAAACTCTGAGTTTAAAGGTAGTACTGGCCGGTGATGGGCATTAAGGAGGGCACATATTGCATGGAGCACTGGGTGTTATACGCAAATAATGAATCATGGAACACTACATCAAAAACTAAGGATGTACTGTATGGTGACTAACATAACACAATACAAAATTATTATTTAAAAAGTTTAAAAAATACGGTAGTACTGGCTCTTTTCAAGAAAGAGAGAAAAAAATGAAAAAGAAAAAACCTAAAAGCTCCTGAAAATAACCATTATTAATATTTTGGTTACCATTTTATTTTCTATTTTTGTCCTCTTTATCTCTTCAGTCTATTCATAATAACAACAAAAGCTTTACATGTCAAAACCTGTATGATGTACACAAAGGAATATTCTGAGGAAAATCTGCAGCCTTAAATGTATTAAATAAAAAAGAAAATGTACGATATATAAACTTAACTTTTAACTTAGGAAGCTGAAAAACTAATTGCGAAGTAAATATTTCTTTTTCAGTTGTGTGTGTGTGTGTGTGTGTGTGTGTGTGTGTGTAATCTTTAGATATTAATTCCTAACATTCATCATATTGCTGTTCTTTATATTTCTGAGGGATTTTTATCATGATCTTCCCTATGTCTTTGCATAAGCTTATTGTTCCTTGCATTTCTAAGTTTTGCTTTTAGATTTAAAAGCTATACCATTTGGTAAATGGACAATCATGTCTTCAGAGCCTCATGGAGCATTGTTCCTTTTATTTATCTATTTTGTCACAACCTGGTACTTTTCATCTTCATTTTCATTCTCTTCATTGGTATGTTATTATTTATTCTTGCTAACCTATCTTTTTGCATGTTTATTGTGGACCCCAGCATTTCTTAATAGTTTCTTCTTGATTATTTTTGTGGATTATTTTCAGAGATTTTTTTTTCTTTGAGTCATCTGAATAAACTTCTTTGTTCTTTTACAGGCTTCATATTATTATTTTTCTCTCTTTACTCATGTTTGAACATATTACTTTAAACAAGGTAAGGGATCTTTAGTTAGATTCCATACCTATTTTAAAAACAAAAGAAAAATCTACTTGTGCAGCTTTTCCTTGGTCCTACTCTGTGACTGATTGTGGTGGTTTATTTTTTTTTTCTGTTCTAAAGCTAGAAGGTAGGCTGATATACATGCAAAATTCTTAATCAAATTCCAAGTTCCCATTTTACATTCACTATGAGACAGTGTATGTTCCTAACCCTACTGATTGATTTTCTGATGGAGTATATAATAAGAACTACAATTCCAAAAATTATGTCACTCCAGTATTTTTACTATTTCCCTATCTAGAGTTTTGTTTATGGGAAACAAAATGATCAGAATACAATAAACCTTAGTCATCCCTATCACCACCTTACTAATTGTGCATTTATTCTCTCGAAGATACTGTGTCTGATTGACCATAGAAAAAGTGATATATGAGGGAGGGTTGGTAGTCCACTAATTTCTGCACTTTCCAGGTAAGGGTAGTATTCAAATTTCTATTAAGTGGAAACATTTCAAATTGCTTTTTAGAAGGTCAAAGACAGTTAATATTGATCATTTCACATAATTAAATTTAATAGTTGTTATAGAATGTGGGTTTCTGAATCATGAAAAGAAAGTAGGTGAAAACTGAGTCATGTTAATAAGGGAATTTCTAAACTGATTATTCTTAAATTAATCATGTGCTTAGTAGAATTTGCTGCCAGATTCTGAAATTAGACAGATACCTGATTTTTATTGTGAATGAGAGGTTTCATCTCTTCCTCAGTATTTATAGGTATATTAGTAGAATATTAACAGAGGTTGTATCAAAAGCAACTCTTAGATGTATCTCTGCCCACCCTTATAAAAGGTTTATTGAGGTATGATTGATGTACAATAAAATATACATACCTAAAGTGTGCAATTTGATGATTTTTCATGTATGCACCTATGAAATTGCATTCAAGTTAATGAACACATGTATATCTAATCCTCTGATCGTGCCACTGTCTATCACAACCCAATTCCTTTGACAAAGGAGGGAAGAAAATGCAGTGGGAAAAAGTCTCTTCAATAAATGGTGCTGGGAAATCTGGACAACTACATGCAAAAGAATGGAACTGGACCATTTTCTTACCCTATAGCCAAAAACAAACTCAAAATAGATGAAGGACCTAAATGTGCAACCTAAAGCCATAAATTTCCTAGGAGAAAGCACAGACAGTGATTTCTAGGGCATTGGTCATAGCAACATTTTTTCTAAATATGTCTCCTCAGGCAAGGGAAATAAAAGCAAAAATTAACTATGGGACTACATCAAAATAAAAAATCTTCTGCCTAATGAAGGAAAAAATCAACAAAACTAAAAGGCAACCTACTGAATAGAAGATATTTGTGAATGACATATCCAGTAAAGGGTTACTATCCAAAATATATAAATAAATTTTATACAACTCAACATGCAAAAACTGAACAATCCAATTAAAACATGGGCAGAAGACATGAACAGATATTTGTCCAAAGAACAAATCTGGATGGCCAGCAGACAATGAAAGATGTCCAGCATCACCCATCATGAGGAAAAATAAAACCAAAACTATAATGAGATATAACCTCACACCTGTAAGAAAAGCTAAATTAAAAAAAAAAAACAAGGAACAAGTTTTGGTGAGGATGTAGAGAAAAAGGAACCTTTGTACACTGTTGATCAGAATGCAAACTGATGCAGTGGCTGTGGAAAACATTATGGCGGTTCTTCAAAAAATTAAAAAATAGAATTACCATATGATCCAGTAATTCCACTACCAAGTATTTACCCAAAGAATACAATAACACTAATTCAAAAAGATATATGCACCTTTATGTTTACTGCAGCATGATTTACAATAGGCAAATTATGGAAGCAACCCAAGTGTCCTTCCATAGGTGAATGGACAAAGAAAAAGTTTTATATATGGGGTACCTGGATAGTTCAGTCAGTTAAGCGTCTGCCTTCAGCTCAGGTCATGATCTTAGGGTCCTGCGATCCAGCTCTACATCTGGATCCCTGCTTAGGGGGGGAGTCTGCTTCTCCCTCTTTCTCTGCCCCTCCCCCAAATTGTTCTCTCTCTCCTTCTCTCAAATAAATAAATGAAATCTTTAAAAAAATAAAAATCTTTAAGAATATATATATGTATATATATGTGTATATATATATTTGTGTGTGTATGTGTATGAATTTAAGAAAGAAAACGAACAAAGAAAAACAGAGGCAAACAAACAGACAAAAACCTGGTAGCTTAAATATAAAGAACAAACTCATGGTTACTAGAGGGGACATGGGTTGGGGAATGGATGAAATATGTGAAGGAGATTCAGAGTATATTAATCATGATGAGCACCTAGCAATGTATAGAATTGTTGAATCTCTATATTGTTGACCTAAAACTAATATAATACTCTATGTTATTTATACTAAAATTAAAAGAAAAAAACAACAACAAAATGGAAACCATTTTTTATTTTTTCTTTATTTTGTTTCAAGTTTTTATTAAAATTTCAGTTAGTTAACATACAGTGTAATATTTATTTCAGGAGTAAAATTTAGTGGTTCATCAGTTAAGTTTAACACCCATTGCTCATCACAAGTGCCCTCCATAATACCCATCACCCATCTAAGGTATACCCCTACGTAGCTACCCTTCAGGAGCCTTCAGTTTGTTCTCTATAGTTAAGAGTCCATTCATGGTTTGCCTCTTTTTTGTATCCCATGTTCATCTGTTTCATGTCTTAACTTCCACATATGAGTGAAATCATATGGTATTTGTCTTTCTCTGACTGACTAATTTTGCTTAGCAAAATGTATTATACATTCTAGCTCCATCCATGTCATTGCACATGGCAAAATTTCATTCTTTTTATGGCTGAATAATATTCCATTGTACATATATACCACATCTTCTTGATCCATTCATCTAACAATGGACATTTGGGCTCTTTCCATAGTTTGGCTATTGTTGATAATGTTGCTATAAACATTCAGGTACAGGGACGCCTGGGTGGCTCAATTGATTAAGCATCTCTCTTTGGCTCAGATCATGATCCCAGGGTCCTGGGATTGAGTCCCACATCAGTCTCCTTGCTCCGCAGAGAGCCTGCTTCTCCTCTTGCCTGTTGCTCTCCCTACTTGTGCTCTCTCTCTCTTTCTCTTTCTTTTTTTGTTATTATATATTTTTATTGTATAAATCTTATTGATATATATTTTATTTCATCTATAGTTATTTTTTAAATAATATTTTTTATTATATTATGTTAGTCACCATACAGTACATCCTTAGTTTTTGATGTAAAGTTCCATGATTCATTATTTGTGTATAACACCCAGTGCACCATGCAATACGTGCCTTCCTTAATACCCATCACCAGCCTGTCCCATTCCCCCACCTCTCTCCCCTCTGAAGCCCTCAGTTTGTTTCCCAGAGTCCATAGTCTCTCATGGTTCATTCCCCCTTCTGTTTACCCCCCCTTTCCTCTTCACTTTCTTCTCCTACTGACCTTCCTACTTCTTATGTTCCATAAATGAGTGAAGCCATATGATAATTGTCTTTCCCTGCTTGACTTATTTCGCTTAGCATTATCTCCTCCAGTCCTGTCCATGTTGCAGCAAATGTTGAGAAATCATTCTTTTTGATGGCTGAGTAATATTCCACTGTATATATGGACCACATCTTAATCCCGTCATCTGTTGAAAGGCATCTCAGCTCCTTCCATGATTTAGCTATTGTGAACAATGCTGCTATGGACATTGGGATGCATATGGCCCTTCTCTTCACTACGTCTGTATCTTTGGGGTAAATACCCAGTAGTGCAATTGCTGGATCATAGGGTAGCTCAATTTTTAACTTTTTAAGGGACCTCCACACTGTTTTCCAAAATGGCTGTACCAACTTGCATTCCCACCAACAATGTAGGAGGGATCCCCTTTCTGCACATCCTCTCCAACATTTGTTGTTTCCTGGCTTGTCAATTTTTGCCATTCTAACTGGCATAAGGTGGTATCTCAAGGTGGTTTTGGTTTGAATTTCCCTGATGGTTAATGATTTTGAACATTTTTTTCATGTGTCTGTGGGCTGCACAAGTTTGCTTTCCCACCAATAGTGTAAGAGGGTTCCCCTTTCTCCTCATCCTTGCCAACATCTGCTGCTTCCTGTGTTGTTAATTTGAACCATTCTTACAGGTGTGAGGTTATATCTCATCGTGGTTTTGATTTGTGTTTCTCTGATGATGAGTGATATTGAGCATCTTTTCATGTGTCTGTGAGCCATCTGGATTTCTTCATTGGAAAGCTTCTATTTCTGTCTTCTGCCCATTTCTTAAATGGATTATTTTTATTTGGGGTGTTGATTTTGAAAAGTTCTTTATAGATTTTGCATACTAAACCTTTATCAGATATGTCATTTGCAAATATCTTCTCCCATTCTGTGGATTGTCTCTTTGTTTTGTTGACTGTTTCCTTTGCTGTGCAGAAGCTTTTTATCTTGATGAAGTCCCAATAATTCATTTTTGCTTTTGTTTCTCTTGCTTAAGGAGACATATCTAGTAAGAAGTTGCTGTGGCAGATGTCAGAGGTTGCTGCCTATGTTCTTCTCTAGGATTTTGATGGTTTCCTATGTCACATTTAGGTCTTTCATATATTTTGAATTTATTTTTGTGTATGGTATAAGAAAGTTGTCCAATTTCATTCTATTGTGTGTTGCTGTCCAGTGTTCACAACAGCATTTATTGAAAAGACTGTCTCTTCCTTCTTGGATATTCTTTCCTGCTTTGTTGAAGATTAGTTGACCATACACTTGTAGGTCCATTTTTGGGTTTTGTATTCTGTTCTATTGATCCATGTGTCTGTTTTTGAGCCAATAACACTGCCTTGTTGACTACAGCTTTGTGATATAGCTTGAAGTTCAGAATTGCCATGTCTCCAGCTTTACTTTTCTTTTTCAAGTTTGCTTTCGCTATTCAGGGTGTTTTGTGATTCCATAAAAATTTTAGGATTGTTTGTTCTCACTCTGTGAAAAATACTGGTGGTATTTTGATAAAGATTGCATTAAATGTGTAGATTGTTTTGAGTAGTATAGACATTTTAACAATATTTGTTCTTCCAGTCCTTGAGTATAAAATGTTTTTATATTTCTTTGTCTCATCTTCAATTTCTTTCATAAATGTTTAATAGTTTTCAGAGCACAGATGTTTGATTTCTTCGGTTAAGTTTATTCCTAAGTATCTTATGGTTTTTGGTGCAATTGTAAATGGGACCAATTACTTGATTTGTCTTTCTGCTGCTTCATTATTGCTGTGTAGAAATGCAACAGGTTTCTATATATTGGTTTTGTATCTTGTGACTTTACTGAATTTGTGTATCAGTTCTAGCAAGGATTGGGTGGAGTCTTTTGGTTGTATGTATACTCTACATAGAGTACCATGTCATTTGTGAATAGTGAAAGTTTGGCTTCTTCCTTGCTGATTTGGATGACTTTGATTTCTTTTTGTTGTCTGATTGCTGAGGTTAGGACTTCCAGTACGATGTTAAATAACAATGGTGAGAGTGGACATCACTGTCTTGATCCTGACCATAGAGGAAATTCTCTCACTTTTCCCTATCGAGGGTGATATTGGAGCTTTGGGTCTTAAGCATATGGTCTTTATGATGTTAAGGTATGTTCCCACTATCCATACACCATTGAGGTTTTTTTTTTTTAATCAAGAATGGATGCTGTACTTTGTCAAATGCTTTTCTGCATCTATTGAGAGGATCACATGGTTTTTATCATTGCTTTTATTAATTACATTGATTGATTTGCAAATATTGAACCACCCTTGCACCCTAGGAATAAATCCCACTTGATCATCATGAATGATTCTTTTAATGTACTATTGGATTTCATTTGCTAATATTTTGTTGAATATTTTTGCACCCATGTTATCAGGAATATTGGCCTGTAATTATCTTTTTTAGTGGAGTCTTTCTCTGGTTTTATAATCAAGATAATTCTGACCTCATAGAATAAGTTTGGAAGTTTTCTTTCCATTTCTATTTTTTTTGGAATATTTTGAGAAGAATAGGTATTAACTCTTCTCTCAATGTTTAGTAGAATTCCCCTGGAAAGCCATTTGACCTTGGACTTCTGTTTGTTAGAAGAGCTTTGATTACTGACTCAATTTCTTCACAGGTTACCAGTCTGTTCAGGTTTTATATATATTTTTTTTTTAATTTTTAAAAATTTTATTTATTTATTTATTTGACAGAGAGAGAGAGACAGCCAGCAAGAGAAGGAACACAAGCAGGGGGAGTGGGAGAGGAAGAAGCAGGCTCCCAGCAGAGGAGTCTTATGTGGGGCTCTATCCCAGAACACGAGGATCACGCCCTGAGCTGAAGGCAGATGCTTAACGACTGAGCCACCCAGATGCCCCAGGTTTTATATTTTTTTCCTTTTTCAGTTTTGGTAGTTTATATGTTTCTAGGAATTTGTCCATTTCTTCCTTATTACCCAATTTGTTGACATGTAATTGTTCATAATGTTTTGTTATAATTGTGTTTCTGTGGTATTGGTTGTTATTTCTCCTCTCTCATTCATGGTTTTATTTATTTGGATCCTTTTCTTTTTGATAAGTGGTTTATCAATTTTATTGATTCTGTTAAACAACCAGCCCCTGGTTTCATTGATCCATTCTACTGTATTTTTTACTTGTTTCTATATCATGTATTTCTGCTCTAATCTTCATTATTTCCCTTCTTCTTTTGGCTTGAGGCTTCATTTGTTGTTTTTTCTCTAGTTCCTTTAGGTGTAATATTTGAGATTTTTCTTGCTTCTTGAGGTAGGCCTGCATTGCTATATAATTCCCTCTTACGACTACTTTTCTTGCATCCCAAAGGTTTTGGACCATTGTACTTTTATTATCATTTGTTTCCATATATTTTTTAATTTACTCTTTAATTTCTTGGTTGACCCATTCACTGTTTAGTAGAATGTTCTTTAACCTCCATGTATTTGTGGTCCTTCCAAAATTTTTCTTGTGGTTGACTTCAAGTTTCATAGTCTTATGGTCAGAAAATATGCATGATATGATCTCCTTCTTTTTGTACTTGTTGAGGCCTGATTTGTGAGCTATTATGTGATTTATTCTGGAGAATGTCCCATGTGCACTTGAAAATAAAGTGTATTCTGCTGCTTTAGGATGAAATATTCTGAATATATCTGTTAAGTCCATCTGGTCCAGTGTGTCATTCAAAGCCATTGTTTCCTTGTTGATTTTCTCCTTAGATGATCTGTCCATTGACATAAGTGAGGTGATAATATCCCCTAGTCTTGTTGTATTATTATCAATGAGTTCCTTTATATTTGTTATTAATTGTTTTATATATTTGGGTACTCCTATGTTGGTGCATAAATATTTACAATTGTTAGGAATTCTTGTCAGATAGACCACTTTATTATGATATGGTGCCCTTCTTCATCTCTTGGTATAGTCCTTGGTTTAAAACCTAGTTTGTATGATATAAGCATTGCTACTCCAGCTTTCTTTTGATACCCATTAGCATGATTAATGGTTCTTCATCCTCTTACTTTCAATCTGCAGGTGACTTTCGTTCTAAAGTGAGTATTTTGTAGGCAGCATATAGATGGGTCTTGTTTTTTTTTTTTAATCCACCCCACACCCTGTAACTTTTGATTGGATCATTTAGTCTAGTTACATTCAGAGTGATTTTCATAGATATGAATTTAGTGTCATTTTATTCCTTGTTTTGCCATTGTTTCTTCAGATTTTCTCCATTCTTTTCTAGTCTTTTTCCACTCAAGGGGTCCCCTTTAATATTTATTGTAGGGCATGTTTTGTGGCCATGAATTCCTTTAGATTCATTTTTCTGGGAAATTATCTCTCTTTTTATTCAGAATGATAGCTTTGCTGGCTATCTAGTCTGCATATTTTTTGCATTCAGCCCATTGAATATATCATGCTACTCTCTGCTGACCTGCCATATTTCTGTGGAGAAATCTGCTGCTAACTTTATTTATCTTCCCTTGTAAGTGAGGGATTTCTTTTGGTGTTTTTTTTTTTTTTTTGCCTTTAGGATTTTTTTCTTTATCTCTATATTTTATAAATTTAGCTATAATATGTCTTCGTGTTTGCCTTTTTTGTTGATTTTGGTGGGAGTTCTCTGTGCTTCCTGGGATCTGCATATCTGTTTCCTTCCCCAGATTAGGGAAGTTTCCAGCTATAATTTCTTCAAATAAACCTTCTGCCTCCTTTTCTCTCTCTTCTTCTTCTGGGACTCCTACACTATGAATTTTATTATGTTTCATGGAGTAATTAAGTTCCATAAGTCTAGCTTCTGATCCAGGATTTTTCTTTTCCTCTTTTGATCAGCTTCATTGTTTTCCATAATTCTATTTTCTGTATTACTTACATCCTTGTGGTCCTTGCATGCAATAGGTTTTGAATCTCAGTTATTGCATTTTTCATTTAAGCCTGATTGGTTTTAAGTTCTTTTATCTCTATAGTAAGGGACTCCCTGGTGTCTTCCATGCTTTTCTCAAGCACAGCCAGTGTCCTTATGATTGCTGCTTTAAATTCTGGATCAGGAATATTACTTATATCTATTTAACTTTTTTAAAAATTTTATTATGTTATATAAATCACCATACAGTACATCATTAGTTTTTGATGTAGTGTTCCATGATTCATTGTTTGTGTATAACACCCAGTGCTCCATGCAATATGTGCCCTCCTTAATACCCACCACTGGGCTAACACATCCCCCCCAACCCCATCCCCTCTGAAATCCTCAGTTTGCTTCCCAGAGTCCATAGTCTCTCATGGCTCATCTCTCTTCTGACTCCCCCCCTTCATTTTCTCCTTCCTTCTTCTAATGTTCTCCATGCTCTTCCTTATGTTCCACATATAAGTGAAGCCATATAATAATTGTCTTTCTCTGCTTGACTTATTTCACTTAGCATAATCTCCTCCAGTTCCATCCATGTTGATGCAAATTAGATCCCTGGCTGTAACCTTTCCTCCATGTTGACATATTGTCCAGGTCTCTGTCTTCTTCTCTGTGTTTAGGAAAACCTGTTATATTTCTCGCTCCTGAAAGTAGTGGCTTTATGAATAAGAGGTCCTATAATGTCCAGGGCCTACCACTTCAGGAAGTGTCTTTGGTGTATGCTGTATACACTGTGCTGCTGTGTTATGGCTGCTCTATCCCTCAGATCAGTCCTTTGTAGAGTTTTTCCTTGCCTGCATTAGGGAGTGTTTGGACCTTAGCCAGAGTGTGGCAAGTTTTAACTAGATATGCGCTTGTCTGCTTGTTAAAAGAGACCCAATGCTATTTCCACTACAGCTGAAGCTTTGCAGAACTCTATGGTCAGTAGACGTGGTATATGTGGGGTTTGTACTGGTCTTCTGGGGAAGGAGCCTGCTGCTTTGTTTCTCAGGAATATCTACCAGAGAAAAGCAGCATCTGCAGAGCATAGAGGGTGGAGCTAAGTGTAAATGGTTTAGGCTGCCACTGTTGGCATTGTGCTGCTTACTAAAGTTAGCTTATGCTGCAGGGGGTGTGGAGAAAGAAATGGTGCCAGCCCCCTTCCTTATCCTGGAGAGGAGAGCTTGCACACACCACTGTCTGGGAAGCCCTCCTAGAAGAGTGGGCAATCTCCTCTTATGTGTTGCAGACATCACTTACATCCCTGGCTTCACCTTGTCTGTGTCTTGACCATCTGCCTACCTGCAGTTCACTGCAACGTTTTGTTTTGGGTTTTTTTTGTCGTTTGTTTGTTTTTGTTTTTTTTTGTTTGTTTGCTTTGTTTTTTTTTTTTAATCCCAGGCAGGTCGGCTGAGTTTTGAAGTTCAATGCTTTAGGGACCTGGCATGGAATGGACCCATGTTGGTCCTCTGGGGGAGGGTCTTGTTGCCTTGGGATCAATGCAGGTTTGTCCCGGAAGAGCACTTACACCAAAGCATAAGGACATGGATTTTGGGGTAAAGTGCAGCAATGAGCCATTGTTCATATTAGCTGCTCTCAGCAGGTGTCTCTGCACCCATGCTGAGGGGCAAGAGAGGGTAATGGTGCCCACCAGCTCTTGTCCCCTGAAAGGCAATGCCAAATTTCCCAGATGGGCTCCAACAAGGAGGAAACATTTCTACCAGTGTGCCCCATGGGATCCTCAGATCGTGCTGTCTGCTACCAGGCTTATCTACACTGCTCCATTAGGACCTCTAAAACTCCAGCCTACTGTATGGTGACTAACATAATGTAATAAAAAAACATTAAAAAAAAAGAAATTAAAATGCTGAGACCAGCAAAAAAAAAAAAAAAAAAAAACCTCCAGTCTTTGAGACCTGGTGTTTGTAAAAACTTAGAAAAATTGGCCGCTCTTGTTTTCCCAGTCAATGGCTTTGAAGAAGCATTTTCCCTGTGCACTTCTCTCTCTCTCTTGCCTCTCTCCATGACCAGGACTCCCTCCCCTCTGCAGTACCCCCTGATCTTTTTCTCCCCCAAATCACATATCCCCACCTCCTACCTTCTACAGTGTGGTCTCTTCTCTCCCTCTAATTGTACTGTTTGTTCTGTCAGTCCTCAAGATTGGTTTCTTGGGTATTCAGAATCATTTGATATTTATCTAGCTGTGTTCAAAGGATGAGGCAAGCCCAGGGTCCTCCTACTACTCCACCATCATAGTTCCTTCCAAAACGGAAACTATTTAAATGCCAATAAGCTAATGACTAAATAAAATGGATTATTCACCAATAACATGAAATGAATTATCAATACAAGCTACAACATTGATCAGATTTAAAGATATTATGCTAAGTGAAAAGAAGCAGATACCAAAGGTCACATATTATATTATGTTATACAATTATATAAGAAATGTCCATCATATATGCAAATCCATAGAGACACAAACTAGATTAGCAAAGACTGAGGGGATTAGGAATGACTACTGATGGATGTCAATTTTCTCTTTGGGGTGGTAGAATATATTGGAATTTAATTGTGTTTTTGTTGTACAACTTTGTGAATATAATAAAACTCATTTGCTTGACATTCTTTTTTTCTTTCAGCACTTTGAATATATCATCCTACTTCCTTCTGGCCTGCAATGTTTGTGGTAAAAAATATATTGATAGCTTTATGGAAGTTTTCTTGTATGTAACCAGTTGCTTTTCTATTGCTTTTAGGATACCTTGTCTTTAACTTTTGACAATTTAGTTAATATATCTCATTGTGGGTCTCTTTGAAATTCTCTTCTTTGGCTTTTTTTGTTTGTTTGTTTGTTTGTTTCCTGAATCCAGATGTTTGTTTTTTCCTGAAGTTAGGTATGCATTCAGCTACTCTGTTTTTGAATAATTTTTTTTAAAGATTTTATTTATTTATTCGACATAGAGAGAGACAGCCAGCGAGAGAGGGAACACAAGCAGGGGGAGTGGGAGAGGAAGAAGCAGGCTCATAGCAGAAGAGCCTGATGTGGGGCTCGATCCCATAATGCCAGGATCATGCCCTGAGCCGAAGGCAGATGCTTAACTGCTGTGCCACCCAGGCGCCCCTGAATAAATTTTTTATTTCTATCTCTCTCCTCTTAGAACCCAATACTACATATATTGGTTTACTCATTGTTGTCCCATAAGTTCCTTAAGCTATTTACATTATTTTCTTTCTTTTTTTTAATTGTTGCTCTTTTGTTTGGATGAATTTCACTTCCCTGTTTCTGGCTTCGTGTATCCTTTTGTGTGCTGGATCTAGTTGTTTTTTAACTTCTTTATTGAATTTTCCAGTTCAATTATTGTATTCTTCAGCTCTGTTTGGTACTTTTTTATATTTTCTTGTTGTTGAAATTCTTACTTTTTTTTCATTCATTGCTCTCCTGACCTCAGTGAACACCTTTATGACTGTTATTTTTAACTCTTCCAGGAAAATCACTTATCTTTATTTCATTAAGTTGTGTTTCTGGTTTATTTTGTTCTTTTGTTCAGAACAAATCCCCCTGTTCCTTCATTTTCCTTCATTCTCTGTTGTTTGTGCTCATAAAATAAAATGTCCACCTCTCCCACTATTCAGAGTGGTCTCCTATAGGAAATAAACCTTGTCAATCAGCTGAGCTCCCAGTTGTCTCTTGATCATTTGCGATTATCCAGGCCACCTTCTTTGTTCTTAGTGGCTCCCAGTATTTGAGGGTGTGCTAAGACCCATCATTTTCCCAAAGTGGAGGATTGAAGTCAGCACCTAGATGCAAGCTGATTAAGAACTGGAACTTCAGGCAGTAGCTGGGAAAGTATGTTTTTAAACCCTTTCTAGGGAGAAACTTGGAAATGAGCTTCTTTGACTGCTCTCTCTGTGCTGGGTCCATGTGCTATCTGTAGAGTAAGGGGTACTCCTGCACCTGGTGTGTTGTTTTTTGTTTTTTGTTTTTTTTTTTTCCCTATAGTCCTGTTGAACTTGTAAACACAAGCCCTATTGGCTATCAGAGTCAGGCTCTCCAGAAGCTCATCCCATGGGTAGCAGCCATAAATGCTGGAGTTTCAGACATAGATGTAAGCTCTGTCCAAGGAGATAATGGTGACTTGGTTTTATTGTTGGAGCAGACTGGGGAGAGAAGGCAGGAATGGTGTCCACTGGCTTCCCCATTCTCTAGGGAGGATCACAACCAGCCTCAAGATATATGCTAAATTCGAAATCTGACCTTCAGACAGCTGATTTTAAAGTATGTAGATAAACCTTTCAGGGAAAGATTGGGAGATGGGCATTTTTGCTTACTCCTTCTGTGCTGATTTCTGAAGGTATCACTATGATTAATGCTTGCACATCCATTAAGAGCTGTTTAGTATCCCCTTGTGGACACAAGCCCGGTTCTGTCTCAGAGCTAGGTCCCTTTGGTGGGACCTTGGGTATGAGTCTTAAAAGTTAAAGTGCTATATGTAGGTTCTAAGCCTTCACTCTGTAGAGAGAACTTGGGAGTTGAAAGTTCCCTCCTGGTGGTATAGTGTTTTACTGTTGGTGAGGCTCATGGCTAGAGTATATCTTAGCTCTTTCTCTGTTTAAGTATGGGCATTTTCTCATTTGCCCAATGTGTATGAATCATTTAGCTAATTTCTGGATTTCTTTTCACTGTGTAATTGTGCATTTGGTGCATCTGTGGGAGAGCTCAGGCGTCTTCTATTTTGTCATCTTGACTGATTTCTTATTTTTCATTTCTGAAGGATAGTTTTGAGGGTATAGAATTCTCCATTGACATTTTTTTCCCCAGTAGTTAAATATGTCATTCCACTGTCTTCTGGCCTTTATGGTTTCTGATAAGAAATCAGCTGTTATTCTTTTTCAAGATCCTTGGTATGTCGTGAGTCACTTTAGCTGCTTTCAAGAATTCTTGTGTTTTGGCATTTTGACTATTGTACTTGTGAATTTCTTTGACCTTACACTAATGGACTTTTTATTTTTAATTCCTTGGATGTGTAGATCAATGAATTTGGGAAGATTTCTATCTCTTTCTTTTATTTCCTTCCTTGTGAGACTCCCAATACATTTATACTGATGTTCTGATGGTGTCCTACACATTTCTAAAAGTCTGTTTAGTTTTCTTCTTTTTTCTTTCTCTTCTTCAAAAGGAATAATCTAAATTAAACTGACTTTAAATTTATTGATTCTTCTCTCAGCCAGATCTTGTGTTGAGACCCTCTGTTGAGTTTCAATATCAGTTATTGTACTTTCCAACTTCACAAATTCTAGATATTCAAAATATTTCAGATATTCTTAATGAAAATGAGAAACTTCTATTCCTATTTTACAGAGACCAAGTGTTTTTTATCATGTAAAATTTATTTTCTCTATTAACATAATTTCCCCCCTATTCTCTTAATCAATCAACATGATTGATTTTCATATATTGAATCAACCTTGTATTCGCAATGGCACTGGTGTAATAAGCATATTTATATGTTGTTCTATCCAGTTCATTAGTATTTTGTTGAGGATTTTTGCATCTTTTTTTAATAACACTTTGGCCTGTAGTCTTTTTTGTTTGTTTGTTCTGGTTTTAGTATCAGGGTAATACTGGTCTCATAGAATAAGTTAGGAAAAGTTTTAATTCTTTGGTAAATGTTTATAATGGATTTGTATTAAATAAACATTTGTAGTATTCACCAGTGAAACCATCTGGGCCAGGCTTTTGTTTGTGATTTATTTCAATTTACTTAATCAATATCTTAACGTGTTAATTGTTTATTCAGATTTTCTAAATCATCATTTGTTAGCTCATTAGTTTTTATGTTTCTAGATGTTTCTTTATTCACTTAATTTATCTAATTTTTTAGCATATTATTGTTCAGAATATTTTCTTATTTCGTTTTTTTTAAGGTTAGTAATAATGTCTCCTCTTTCATTCCTGATCTTGATAAGTTGAATCTCATTTTTGGGGGGGCAGTCTAGCTAAAGATCTGCCAAATTTGTTGATTTTTTTTAAAGGTAACTTTTGCGGCACCTTGGTGGCTCAGTGGATTGAGTGTCTGACTCTTAATTTTTGCTTAGGTCATGGTCTCAGGGTTGTGGGATCAAGTCCCATGCTGGGCTTCCTGTAGTGGGGAGTCTGCTTGAGATTCTCTCTCTCTCTCTCCCTCTCTCCTTCTGCCCTTTCCCCCAAAATAAATAAATACATATTTTTTAAAAACAAAAAATATAAAAAAGCAACTTTTAGTTTTGCTCATTTTTCCATTATTTCTCTACTCTTTATTTTATTTATTTCCACTATAATCTTTCTTATTACTTTTATCTTGCTGCTCTGCACTTAGTTTGTTCTTTTACTAGTTTCTTTATGTGGGATAAGTTGTTGATTTGATATCATTTTTCCTTTTTAATATAGGCATTTTCAGCTATAAATTTACCTCTGACCATTGCTGTAGCCACACTCCAAAAGATTGGTGTTTTGTAACTTTGTTTTCACTTCTCAAAGTATTTTCTTATTTTCCTTGTGATTTCCTCTTGGACCCACTGGTTATTTGGACTGTGTTGTTTAATTTCCCATATTTGCCCAGTGTTCAAATTCTCTTTATTATTAATTTCTAATATCATCTCAGTGTGATTGGACAGTGTTCTTATAATTTCAATAATTTTAATTTTATTGAGGATATTTTATGGTCCCTTATATGGTATAACATTAATAATGTTTCATGTGTGTTTGGAAATATTTTGTACTATATTTGTGTTGTCTTGTATATTCTATAGATGTATATTGGGTCTAGCTGTCATATAGCATTTATCAAATCTTGAATTTCCTTATAAATCTCTGATTATTGTATCCACTATTGAGAGTGAGATGCATGTCTTCAACTCCTGTTGGTGAATTGTCTATTTCTTTCTTCAATCTGTCGGTTTTTGCTTCATGCAGTTTGAGACTCTGTTGTTAGTCACACTTATGCTTACAATTATTATATCTTTCTGACAAAATTTCCTCTTATTTTTACAGCATGTCTTTTACTATATATAATAACAATTTTTGTCTTAAAGCTTGTTTTATTTTAGTGTAGCCATTCCACCTTTCTGTTTGCATGGTATAACTTTTCCCATCCTTTTACTTTCAACTATATGTGTCTTTTAATCTAAACTATGTCTTGTAAACAGCAAACAGTTGTGTGGTGTTTTAAAAATCCATTCTACCATTATCTGCTTTTAAATTTGTGTGTTGAATTCATTAAAATTTCATGTAATTACTGACAGTATTGGCTTTCTGTCATTCGACTATTTATGTTCTATATGCCTTATTTCTTTTTTGTTCTATTTTTTATTGTTTTCTTTTTGTATTAAATGTGTATTTTCTAGTGTACCATTTTATTTTTATTAATTAATTAAATTTTATTTATTTATTTATTGTAAAAAAAAAGATAGCATATTTATTTGGAAAACAATTGCCTCAAAATTCTTTTCCAAATTCAGAATCTACAGGTCATGGTACAAATGAATACAAATCATCATTAAATTGTTCACTTATTAAATAAAATTTTAAATTAATTGATTATGTGAAATAGTGTTTTCCCACATTTCTGTGATGAGACTCACTTAGGAGTGCTGGAGATTAATTCTGCTAAAAAATACACTGGCCTTGTATGGGCCAGTAATGTGTAAATTTTATTTTTACAAATACCTTCAGATGATTATCATGAAGAAGGAAATTTAGGAAACATGATTTTCAATTTCCTTTGCAGATTTTAAGTTTTGAACCACTGATCACAGAACGACCCACTGAAAAGTCTTATCCAGTCCAGTTTTAGGAAGGTTAAGTAAGTTCTGAACATTTGGTTTGATAAATTCTTCTCTTTGGATGCATCACAAAAACTTTAATTCGGTTGTTTCCTAAAAGACGTTCACTCTTCTTTCCATTTCTGTGCCAGCTTTTCTGGAACACATTTTCCTTGCAGGGTCCATCTTCCTTAAGTCATAACAATCCAATTAAGTCATATTTAAAAATTAATTTCTTATTGAAAAATTGTCATATTTAATAACCTTTGCTTGCTTCTGTCCAGCTTCCTTCTCTTCTGTAACTTAAGAAGTTAGGGTGCTTTGTATAGATTCAATACTCTGGCCTTTCCACTTTTAAGGATTTATCTCATACTGATGACCCCATGTATGCCAGCCTGGATCTCATCATATTCTCTAATGGATACAACTCCCTTTGGCATCCCTGTCAAGATAATATCTCTTTCTCCCAAGGTCATTATCTTAGAAACATAGCTGATAAGGTGGGGAGTGGAAAAGATCATGGAGGATGTCTCACCCTCCTGCCTGAGTTCACCCTTGACCTTGAGTCACAGCTTCAAGTTGTGAGGTTCAGGATCTTCTTTTGGGGATGAACATACTGACAAGGCAGTGAAGCTCTTGGCCAGAGTCCACGGCAGCCTCTCCTTGCACTTCTTCCCCTTCACGTTTCTGGTGGTCATGTCCAAGCTCTGGGCATAGCCCACCACATAGTCCATGGCTGAGGCCTCTGGGATGGTGTGACAACACCTGCCCATCACCATGCCCAGCTCCAGCTGTGGTGTATTTTGCAGCTATGGGCTGGCATGAGGATTGCAAGCCCTTGGGAGGATAAGTGGTGGACCACTTCTGGAAGAACACTTGCTTGCTCAGTCCTGCACTCTGCATCTCCCTGGTGTGATCTGCATAGTTCCTATCATGCACATGATGTTCTTCCCTGACTCCCAGAAGCAGGACAACAGCCTGGAGGCTGCTCTGTCTGGGCAGGTTGACCCTGGAATCATCTAGTGTACCATTTTATTATTTTATTTTATTTTGTTATTTTATTTTATTTTATAGATTTATTTATTTATTTGGAGAGAGAGCATGCACACAGAGGGAGGGGCAGAGGGAGAGTGAGAGAGAAACTCTCAAGCAAACTTCCCACTGAACACGTAGAGAACACGGGGCTCTATCTCACCACCCTGAGATCATGACCTGAGCCAAAATCAAAAGTCAGATGCTAAACTGAGGGAGCCACCCAGACACACTTGATGTACCATTTTAAAACTATATTTTTGAGTTACTTTCTTAGCGGTCACCCTGGTTAACTTCTTCACTTAAATCAATCTAGTTTTATTAAACTAATTTTATTTTGATATTATATGAAAAACTTTGCTCCAATATACCTCTATTCCTTCTATCCTTCTTGTATGCTATTATCATCCAAATTAAGCTTTTTTAAAATTATGATGTTAGTCACCATACAGTACATCATTAGTTTTTGATGTAGTGTTCCATGATTCATCATTTGCATATAACACCCAGTGCTCTATGCACTAAGTGCACTCCTTAACACCCTTCACTGGGCTAGCCCATCCCCCATCCCCTCTAAAACCCTCATTTGTTCCCCAGATAGCCATCAACGCATCCTTTGTTTATTATTTAATGCTAATGTCTTTTTTAAAAACATAGAAAAATGAAGTTACAAATAAAAATTATTTTGTACCCTTTCTATTTGTCTATGTAATCACCTTTACTAGTGCCCTTTATTTTTTCATATAGATTTGAGTTTCTGTCTAGTGTCCTGTCCTTTCTGCCTCGAAGAGTATCTTTAGTAATTCTCATGTATCTTCTAGTAACATTATTCTCTGTTCTGGTTTATCTGGAAATTACTTAATTTCTGTTTTATTTTAAAATATTTTAAACTATAAATTTCCTGCTAAACACTGTTTTAGCTGCATCCTATATGTTTTGGTATGTTGTGTTTTCTATTTTACACAACTCAAAGTATTTTCTAAATTCCTTTGTGATTTCTTCTGAGGGCACTTGGTTATTTAGAAGTGTGCTGTTTAATTTCATTATGTAGGGCCTAACTGAAGCAGAGTAAAGCAGCACAGGTGCCACCCTGGTTCTGGGCCTAGCACACATATTGATGTAGCTGGTCCCATTGAGTCAACTGGAGGCCATGTGTCACTGTTAACACTAACTCAACTCTACTGCTCATTGTTTTCTGAATCCCCTAAGCAGTTGCTACCACTTTCCAATCTTTTGTTTGTGTAGGAAGTGCTTTTTTCTTCTTTTATTTTTTTTCAAATGTCAACTCATTTTGCATATTTTTTTTCTTTTTTCCTTCCCTGGTGAAAAAAGGAGAGGTAAAGGCATTTTCCTTCTGTCTGATGCAGTCTGCCTATTAGCAGAAAGCTAAGGCTTTGGATATGTGAGGGATTAAGGAATATCCAAGTCTCTGGAAATAGAGCTTTAGAGAATAGAAGTTGAGAGCACTGCCAGGAATTACCTAGACTGGGCTACCACAGTAGCCTAACTCCTGCCACCACACAAATTCTCTACTGTGGGTCAAAGAAGGACTAGGTTTGTCACAGAAATCATGCATGGCAAGTTAGAGGTGGAAGGGTCATGATCTAATTCAAACCCCTCGCATTACACAGATAAAGACACTGAGGCAGACAGAGAGGTGGGACATAGCCCATGTTCTCCCAGTCAGTCAGCATGAGAGGCAGATCTGGAATCCCAAGGCTCATCCTCAGATTTTATGGGGGAGTCTATGTCTGTGAGTTACACTGTTATGATATGCAAAGCACTGTAACAAACTATATGTTGGCTTAGCACTCGATAGCTACTCTGCCCCAACTCAAGGCCACATTCAGTAGACTCCCTTCCAGTTGAATCTGGCTTCCTCACCCACCCACATCATTAAGATGCCCTGATCTTTTTTTTCTCTTGTTATTAATGTGGGGTTTACTTCCCAAATAAGATCTTCTCACCACTAATGCCACCCCATTACCTCCTCACATGGAGCTGATTATAGTCATCAGTTCCAGCCTTTGAAGATAGCCTACAGGCGCACTTAATTGCCCAGTTTTATACTTCCTGGAACACTGGCCAGGGAAATATTGAAGTGTATACTCCATAATGAAGTGATCTAATTGGGTCTCCTTTGCATAAGTCTTCCAAGTTGTTGAGCAGTTTCTGTGAGAACAGGTTATAGAGAGCAAGGACACCATTTTTGGAAGCTGCTTCACTTCACCAAGGTTAGCTATCATTCTCTCCCCCTCCCCGTTGAGAACATCTTTTTGGTATATCCCCAATGGCCAGCTTTGAAATCTCAAGCCATGCCCTACATTGGCCAACATCTTCAGGCTGGGTTTTGAGATACTTAAAACAGATGGTTCTTTGATTATTATTATTTTTTTTTGATCAAGGAGGTTTTTGGCTTTACAACTGTTCTCATTTGCTTTCTTCTTAGGCCAATCCTGTAAACAGGCAGCCAGTTTCCTGTCCCAGGGTAGATGGAAATATTTCAGTTGGGTATTTTAGAATGACAGTTTCTTGTTTGCTGCTTCATTGGCTGATAGTTGTGTTTACAGTTAGCCCTGGCAGATGCAACCCAGGGATCAAGTTAGAGATATGGTTATCTGCTCTTAGCTCCCAATTGTGGTGGGAGGCTCATTGAGAAAATCACTTAAGTCTGAACCCCTAGAGTAGGAGAAAATTGAATGAAGAGACCAATTCATGGTGTTTTTGAGTCGGGGTGGGGGGGATAGTGTGAACTAAAATGTTTCCCTGAAGGGTAACTGCTAAAGGGAAACCAGAGGTAGCTAGAAGTGGCAAGAATGGACTGAAAAATACATCAAGAGTTAAACTTGGTGTAGTAAAAATAGTACTGGGCTGGGAGTTAGGAAACCCAGGTTCTGATATAGGCTCTGTGTGACTTTAGATGAGCCTCTCCCACTATTCCCCACTACAATATTTTCTCCAGGTTTCATTTATTCATCTTTAACATGAGAGTGTTGACATAGATGGTCTATCAAAGGCACTCCTAGCTTTGGTCTTTGAAGATTCCAGAATTACAAGAGCCATCCTGGCACTGCCACTGTCTTTGCCCTGGCACATTCCAGCTCTGTAAATAAGAACTGCCAAAACTTAGCCAATAACAGAGAGAGGAATACATCAAATGGTGTAAGGACTTTCCAGTAACTGAAAATGCCAGATAAAAATTCAGTGAGAAGTACTTAGCCCCACAGAAGTAAAGGGAAGTCATGGAAGGGAAGAGAAGGAACACTCTTAGGATAGCAAAGACAATGAGAACAGGGGAAATTGGTAAAGATTACTGGGCTCAGGGGCCTGGAAGGAGGTCTCTTGTGTATAGACATTTAACCTGCCCATCCTGGCTGGGGGGCAACTTTTTATTCACGGGGTTCTGTACCACCTATTGGAAACTCTGAGAGGAGATTTAGACATGCTGATTCTCCATTACATTCATCTTGTCATTCAACAACTCAAGAACTCCGAGACTTCTCATGATTTATGCATTAAGTCCAGACTCCTTTACTCAGTTTTCAAGGCTAATAACTCCTTTTCTCATTAACTCATATTTCCTAGTTTTTTGCAGATCAGATATTCCCAAAAGTATGATCATGATCACTGTTCCTACACTGGATTGGAATTTAGAAAATCTGGGTTGTGATTTTCTGATACTGGTGCTGTCATCATAGGATATGGAAGTGAGAAAACAGTGTGTTGAGTACACCTACTATATGTCAGAAACTGGTGTCTACCTTTTCCATGGATGCTTCATAATTAAATGGTACAGCAACCTTTTGAGTAAAACATTTTTTTTTTTACTTACGGATGAGGAAATTGACACCAAGAACAAGGAAGAATCTTGGCTTTGGTCATTAAGGGATACTTTGGCAGAGAAAAGCTTTTTTTAATATAATATCCTTCTCCTCCTCTAAAAGAAAAAAAAAGAAAAAATTGATGAGCTTTTTAAATTAATAAAGAGAAAATGTAAATGAGCTTAAATTTCAGCAAGAGAAATTAAGTTTGACCTAAATAAGAACTTCCTGAGAGTAAGGGCTCTTAGACACTGGAACCATCTGATAAGAGTCTTGTACTACCTTTTCCCTCAGCAAATGAAGAAACCATCTAGAGTCCCCCACCTCCATTTAATAGCCTCCTCAAACCCCAGTGTTTGAATGAACCATATTAGTCATTTGGTACACTTTTCCCTCGATTTTCAAGGAGTCAAGAGGAAGGACAAAATATCTTGAAGTTGGGGTGCCTGGGTGGCTCAGTCGTTAAGCGTCTGCCTGCGGTTCAGGGCGTGATCCCAGCATTATGGGATCGAGCCCCACATCAGGCTTCTCCGCTATGAGCCCGCTTCTTCCTCTCCCACTCCCCCTGCTTGTGTTCCCTCTCTCGCTGGCTGTCTCTCACTCTGTCAAATAAATAGATTAAAAAATCTTTTAAAAAAATGTAAAAAAAAGTATCTTGAAGTAACTTCCCCCGCAATGAATGTTTCGTTTCAGCAAGCACATGGGCCAAATGTTAGGCTAATGAAAGTGACAAAGCAACCCTTGGGCTGGGCTTGGAAGGAGGGTGATGAGACACCTGCATTTTTTGCATAGAGTGGATTAAACCACATGCAATGGGATCTAGGGAGGCCGAAACAACAGGCAAAGAAGACATCATTTGTAATGTGTGTTTAGGGACATTTGTGGCCCTCAGCACCAATAAGATTTCAAGAGTCTTTCCCTCCCATATGTATTTCATATGTGGAATTTAAGAAACAAAACAAACGAGCAAAGGAAAGGGAAAAAAGAGAGAAGCAAACCAAGAAACAGACTCTTAACTGTAGAGAACAAACTGATGGTTACCAGAGGGGAGGTGGGTAAGGGGTTAGGTTAAATAGATGATGGGGATTGAGGAATGCACTTGTTGAGATGAGCATGAGAGTATTGTACGGAAGTGTTAACTCACTATATTGTACACCTGTATTGTCACTAACTGGAATTCAGATAAAAACTTGGGAAAAAAACCTAAAAAAACCACCAAAAACAAACAAACAAAAACCAAAAAGCATACGTAAGCATAAAATTGGTGAATAAAATTCTACAATTTTCATGATGACTATTTTGGAGATTTTTGTTTTGTTTTGTTGATAGAAAGTATCAGATTGTTTTTAATTTTTTTGAAGAATCTGTTTGCTAATGTCCTAGTCTGACTTTGGTCTACCTATTTGGTGACCCAGCACCAAATCCTGTTTCGATTTCACCCTCCTCACACTTGAAAAATCTTTATCTTACCCAATCTCTGGGGCACCAATCTTATGACCATCTGGAGTAGAATTTCTCAGCCTGCCCTCTTCTATCTTAAAACAGGATGTCTCCCAGTTCTATGAGAAATTTCTTCTTTTAGGCACTGTGAATGTCTCCAATATGTTTTGAATGGATTTTCTGAAACTCTTCAGCTTTGATCAGCGGAAAATATTTTCCAGGTAAATAAGCAGGCCCAGAGAAGAGAAGCAATTCAACTAAAGTACTTTGTTAGTGGTTGCACTCAAATCCTGGCCTTGTCTTTCCACCCTAAACTCCTCACAGGAGACTCCATGCTTTAGAATATTTTTCATTGAGTTTGGATAAGAAAAATATAAAAACATAAGAGCTTAATTGGCTGTTTGTTTTAAATTGACTTTTTTCTACTTATATGTGTTCTTGGTTCATGTTTTTGATTAATAGAGATTACTATGCCATTTCCTTTTTAAAAAAACTTTTGGTTTATCCCAGGAAACAATCTGAGGGGTTTTTTTGGGGGGGGTGGGCTAGCCCAGTGATGGGTATTAAGGAGAGCACGTATTGCATGGCGCACTGGGTGTTATATGTAAATGATGAATCATGGAACACTACATCAAAAACTAATGATGTACTATATGGTCACTAACATATCATAATAATAAAAAAATTTGATTTACATATAACACCCAGTGCTTGTTGATGAATCATGGAACACTACATCAAAACTAATGAAGTACTGTATGGTGACTAACATAACATAATAAAAAAATTAAAAGATTTTATTTATTTATTTGAAAAAGTGATAAAGAAAACACACATGAGCAGGGGGAAGAGCAGAAGGGGAGGGAGAAGGTGAGTAAAGAATCTCAAGCAGACCCAGCACTGAGAGTAGAGCCTGATATGGGGCGTGATCCCACAACCCTGATATCAAGGCCTGAGCTGAAACCAAGAGTCTGACAGGACCACTGAGCCACCCAGGTGCCCTGACTATTCAATTTCTTAAAGCGGTTTCTAGTTATTGATGTCATAGCCTTAAAGGCATAGGAGATATTGTTTATAATAATGCCTGAACTTCAAGCTGTCAGATTGAGTCTTCTCCTCTAGCAAAGTTCATAAACCATGGGACTCAGAGATGAGGTATTATTTGATATTTTAAATTGTGCATTCTGTTCAGACCTTTTACTTTTTGTATTCAAGTATAATTAACATATAGTTTTATATTAGTTTAGGATGCACAATATAATGATTCAACAATTCTATACATTCTCAGTGCTCATCACGATAAGTGCATGCCTTAATCCTCATCAACTATTTCACCCATTCCCCCACCCACCTCCTCTCTAGAAACCACCAGTTTGTTCTCTAAGAGTCTGTCAGAGAAAGACAAATACCATATGATTTCACTCATATGTGGAATTTAAGAAACAAATCAAACTATCATAGGTGAAAAAAAGACTAATGATGTACTGTATGGTGACTAATATAACATAATAAAAAATTTTAAAAAAAGAGAGAGACAAACCAAGGAAGAGACTCTTAACTATAAAGAACAAATTGATGGTTACCAAAGGGGGGGTTCCTGGGGGGATAAATTAAATTGGTGATGGGGATTTAGGAGTGACCTGTGATGAGGACTGGGTGTTGTATGAAAGTGTTAAATCACTAAATTGTACACTTGAAACTAATATTACACTGTAGGTTAACTAACTGGAATTTAAATAAAAACTTTAAAAAAAGAGTTTGATTTTTTGTTTGCCTTTTTTTTCTTTGTTCATTTGTTTTGCTTTTTAAATTCTATACATGAATAAAATCATATGGTATCTTTCTCTGAGTGACTTATTTTACTTAGCATTATACCCTGTAGATCCATCCAGGTTGTTGCACTTATTTGTATTTTAATCTAAAGTGCTGCCTGGAGCTTATACTATTTTCATGGCAGAACCAGAACAAATAATTTCCTTCTTTCTCTTCTCATTAGTAACTCATTCCAAGGAGTTACTCTGCTTCCAACTCTCTTGCAGGCCTTGCCATGTAATAAGGTCACACTTACTTGCTGTGTGATTTTGGGTGAGTCACTCCACATCTCTGAGTTCCAGTTTCTTTATCTGTGAAATTGAGACAATGAACAATGGTGTATACTCTTTCCAGATGAGAGAATTGGTGAGAATTTTCTTTGGAAACTAAAAAAACATGCCACATATGGAAAAAAGTTGACATCTATGTTCAAGTCACAGAAAGATGAGATTCTTTCCAGGAAGTGGATTTTCTTCAGAAAATTTTCCTCAGCTTCCACTTGCTTTCCCCATGAGAAGTTTTGGGCTCAGGCTCAGCTGTTCTCAGAAGGAAACCCACCTGACCCTAGTTCTTTACATCCATGGTAAAAATCAGCTATGCTTGGTCCTCAGAAACTCTGACTTCCTACCTGGCTCAGGCCCTAGCTTTAACCCAGCCCAAAGGTGAATAAGTTTAAGTAGATGAGTGACCAAGGAACTGTGGTGATTTTATTATTAGATACTGAGCCTAGAGAAAAGAAAAAACTGACTTCCTCTGATCTGGAAAAAGAGAAAGAAGTTAGAAAGGGCTCCGTGGAAGTATTGAGTGTGCAAGACTCTGAAGATAGCCACCTTCTGAGTGAAGATAAAAAATAGGAACAGAATAAGGATGTAAAAATAAGGTCCAGTGGCAGAGGTGACTCCCCTTTGGATATTAAGGGAAAGGACAGAGGTAGGTGAGGGATATGACCTAGAACAAGGGCATGAATGAAAAAGGCTGAACAGGTTTTATGACTTCCATAGGAATGTGATGTCGATGAGGTTGTGGAATATAGGCGAGGTTCAGTGGGATAGAGTCTGGAGCCGACAACCAAGAAAGAATTCTTGAGGCATCTTTGGTGCAAAATTGGTGGTTTATTAAAGCATGGGGACAGGACCCATGGGCAGAAAGAGCTGTTGCACCGGGGTTGTGAGGAATGGCCCATTATATTTATTTGAAAAAGCGATGGGAGGGGGTTAGGGATAGCGTAAGTCTCTAAGGAATTTTGGAAGCAAGGTTTCCAGGACCTTGAGGGGGCTAGCTGTTGTTGGGAAATGGTCGTTTATTACTGTCTAATAAAACCTGAGTCATGAGACCCTTCAGATGTATATCGGTGGGCCCTATGCTTGGGGGATGATTGCCAATACGTATCTTGGGGGGGTGCTTAGAGATAAAGGAAGTTTCCAAAGGAATTTTTATACTTTAATGTAGACTTACAGGATCTTGGTGGAGAGGAGGGGGGCAGGCTAGGACTGCCTTTTGCCCTTAGCAAAGTATTAACATCAAGGCAGCTGAATTCCTAGAAGAATTTCACCGTGCCTGTTTCAAGGACTTGTCAATGGGCTGTAGGTAGTAAGGAAATTTAACTGTGTCTACATACATTCCCTTCTGGAAGCTAGGTTACTGATTGCTTTGTTCTTGTAAACTGCTAAGACATTTGTAAAGTGAAGGAGACTCAAGTCTTGCAAGATTGTGGTATCTATAGGTTAACTGTTTCTTTGTCCTTTAGGGCAGCCAGGAGTGCCTGAGGAATGTCACATACATCCCATGGGGGGGTGCAGGGTGTCAGCTTCTGTTTTGTCTTCAGCTTGCCTTCCTTTCCCTCATCCATGTGATGGCTAAATATGGCAATGTGGCATCCATCTGCATTTCTACAGTACAGGGTTCAGAGAAAGGGATTAATGTGTTTGCACTACCAGGACCAGTCATACCTTACCAAATCCAATTTCACCTCTGAGTGTTATACATTCAAATAAATACAGATAAAATGGAGCATACTTTTAGGTAGAGACAGAGAAAAGAGGAAGAAACATTCCCTTGAGAAAAAGTTGGAAAAGTGAGGTGTTTTTGCTGTTGTCGTTGTTGTTGTTGTTGTTGTTGTTGTTGTTGTTGTTGTTGTTTAACCTGGAGACCAGAAAATATAGGGTTTGGCCAGGGAAAACACGGTAGACAAATAGATGTATTACTTGATTTCCCAAAGTCAGAGCTACCACTGATGGGTGGGAGCTACACACAGAGGTGGATTTCAACTCCAAATTAAAAAGAATTTTCTGACAATCAGAGTTATCTAGACATAGAATGGACTCCTTAAAAGATAATGAGTTTACAGTCCCTAGAAGTGAACACCCAGATGCTAGAAGGCATTTAGGCAAATATTCTCAAAAGGAGACTGGGGCCTACAAAGAGTTGGACAAGAGGAGACTGGTATTTACTTCTAAGCCTCAGATGAATATATATAATTCTAGGAGGAAATCAGTTTGAAACAATGAGTTCTTAGCTAAAAAGACAGAGCTACATTATGACCTATGTCCATACCACTTTTCCTATATTTTTTTTCTTAGAAAAGGCAGTTTCCTGTAAATATATCTCCTACAGAGATAGCTGAAAAACCTTTGATTTTTGTATGTTTCTTCAGATTCCCCTAAAACAATTCATAGTTTAAAGATCCCTCTGGAGAACTTAGCCTTAAGGAAAAATATTTCAGGAGATCCCAAAATTTTGCAAGTGCAACTGTAGGTTGCTGCAACTGAGAAAATTTTCCTGTGAATGGAGGCATCCTCCTATATCCCAGAGGACAGAATGCTTGGCTATGAGCCAACCCTCATCCTCCTGCAGTAATGGGCATGAGGTATAGGGAGTGTGTTGCCCCAGATTTATCAGAAAATCCCCAGAACAAAAAGGGTCATTTACATTGTTGTTCAGGATACTCTTGGTGACTCTTAAAAGAGATTTGGAGGTGGGTGGAAGGTACAATGCCAAATACTCCTGAAAAAAGGGGCAATCTTTTTGTCATTCTCTTCCTTCCTTTTAACCCATGGTCCCTTGCAGGGAACCCTGCATAAATATGCAGGCAGAAGGTGATGCAGGCAGATCCTTTTGTAAATAAAGCCAAATATCAGTGAAAAGAGCAAAAGGCCACAGTTTCTTTCATCAAGGTCACTGCAGAAGGTGGAGGATTGCCATGGCAACACCCTGAGAAACCAAATATGGCAGTAGGGGGTATATGTAAAGCTACTTCCTGACCTCCACAATGGAGATTGGGAAGAAAGAAAATGGAAAATTCCTAAAGGACTAGGAGAGTTTCTCAGATAAAAGAGGTTGCCCTGGGTAGCAAGCTACAAACAAGACTCAGTGCTCACATCCTGGATATGGTGCTCACGTTGCACACAGAGTATCAGTACCTCCTGTTATATACAGAGCATAACATTGCATTGCGTGGATGTAGATTTTTCCAAGGAAGAGAAGGTAACCCTCCAATTACCTCTTTTATGTCTATGGGGCTTCTAACAAGAGATATGGTAGTGACTAAGCCTGAAACACATTTTTCTGCCTATAAGCAAGAGGTAAGAAAGGAAAAGGGCAATATAATTCCAAATATTCCCATCCACAATTCTCTTATGTTTCCCCAGCAGAGATAGGAATAGGTCATAAGTCAAATGAAACAAAACAAAACAAAACAAAACAAAACTATAGTTTCTTTTATTTGATCCTTCATAGAAGAATCTGGGTTTTCAGAGATATTACCTAGTTCTTCAAAATCGTTAAGATGGAAGACTCTACACCTGCCTTTATAAATCATTCTGTAGCTTAACTACACTATTTTATCTTGTTTACTAACAATCACTGGCTTACTATGACTATAAAAAATAATATAGAAAGGTTTGAAAATTAATCTGGAAATGAAGAATATACTTTTTTTTATTAAAACAAACAAGTGTTGTTATTTATTTTTTTCTATTTTGTTCTGTTCTTTTGTTTCTTTTTAAAAATTATATTCAGTTAGCCAACATATACTACATCATAAGCTTTTGATGTAGTGTTCAATGATTCATTACACCAAGTGCTCATCGCAACCCATGCTCTCCTAATACCCATCACCCAGGTACCCCTTTCCCCCCACCTCTCCGCCTTGTGTAAACCTCAGTTTCTTTCCTGGAGTCCAGAGTCTCTCATGGTTTGTCTCCCTATCTAATTTCTTCCCATTCAGTTTTCCCTACTTTCCCTCATGGAACTCCCCACTATTCCTTATGTTCCACAAATGGGTGAAACCATATGATAACTGTCTTTCTCTGCTTGACTTATTTCACTTAGCATAATCCCCTCCAGTTCCATCCATGTCAATGCAAATGGTAGGTATTCATCCTTTCTGATGGCTGAGTAATGTTCCATTGTATATATGAACCACATAATCTTTATCCATCCATCTGTTGAAAGACATCTCAACTCCTTCCATAGTTTGGCTATTGTGGACATTGCTGCTATAAACATTGGGGTGCAGGTGTCCCTTCCTGTCAGTACATCTGTATCTTTGGGGTAATTACCTAGTAGTGCAACTGCTGGATTGTAGGGTAGGTCTAGTTTTAATGTCTCGAGGAACTCCATACTGTTTTCCAAAGTGGCTGTACCATCTTGCTTTCCCACCAACAGTGTAAGAGGGTTCCCCTTTCTCCATATCCTCACCAACATTTGTTGTTTCCTGCGTTATTAATTTTAGCCATTCGGACTGGTGTAAGGTAGTATCTCATTGTGATTTTGATTTGTATTTACCTGATGGCTACTGATTATGAACATTTTTTAATGTGTCTGTTGGCCATTTGTATGTCTTCTTTGGAAAAGTGTCTGTTCATGTCTTCTGCCCATTTATTGACTGGAATTTTTGGGTTTTGGTTGTTGAATTTGAGAAGTTCCTTATAATTCCTGGATACCAGCCTTTTATCTGTAATGTCACTTGCAAATATCTTCTCCCATTCCGTAGGTTGCCTCTTAATTTTGTTGATTCTTTCCTTTGCTGTGCAGAAAATTTTTATCTTGATGAGGTCCCAAGGGTTCATTTTTGCTTTTGTTTCCCTTGCCTTTAGAGTCGTGTCTTGAAAGAAGTTGCTGTGGCTGAGTTCGAAGAGGTTATTGCCTGTGTTCTTCTCTAGGATTTTGATGGATTCCTGTCCCACATTGAGGTCTTTCATCCATTTTGAGTTTATCTTTGTGTATGGTGTAAGAGAATGGCCCAGTTTTATTCTTCTGTATGTGGATGTCCAATTTTCACAGCAGCACTTATTGAAGAGACTGTCTTTTTTTCATTGGATATTCTTTCCAGCTTTGTTCACGATTAGTCGACTATAGAGGTGAGGGTTCATTTCTGGATTCTCTATTCTTTTCTGTTGATCTATGTGTCTGTTTTTGTGTCTTGATGATCACAACTTTGTAATATAGCTTGAAGTCAGGCATTATGATACCCCAGCTTTGGTTTTCTTTTTCAACAATCCCCTGAAGATTTGGGATATTTTCTACTTCCGTGCAATTTTTAGGATTGTTTGTTCCAGCTCTGTGAAAAATGTCAATGGTATTTTGATCAGGATTTCATTGAAAGTGTAGATTGCTCTGGGCAGCATAGACATTTTCACAATGTTTATTCATCCAATCCATGAGCAAGGAATATTTTTCCATCTCTTTGTGTCTTCCTCCATTTCTTTCATAAGTGTTCTGTAGTTTCTAGAGTATAGGTCCTTTACCTCTTTGGTTAGCTTTATTCATAGGTATCTTATGGTTTTTGGTGCTACTGTAAATGGAATTTGTTCCTTAATTTCTTTCCTCAGTTACATTGTTAGTGTATAGAAATACAACTGATTTCTGTGCATTGATTTTGTATCCTGCCGCATTGCTGAATTGCTGTATGAGTCCTAGTAATTTGGGGGTGGAGGCTTTTGGGTTTTCCACATAAAGTATCATGTGATCTGTGAAAAGAGAGAGTTTTATTTCTTCTTTGTCAATTTCAAGGCCTTTTATTTCTTTTTATTGTCTGATTGCTGAGGCTAGGACTTCTAGAACTATGTTGAACAAATGTGGTGAGAGTGGGCATTCCTATTGTGTTCCTGACCATAGGGAAAACAATCTCAGTTCTTCCCCATTGAGAATGATATTCACTCTGGGCTTTTGATAGATGGCCTTTTTGATATTGAGGTATGGTCCCTCTATCCCTATATTTTGAAGAGCTTTCATCAGGAAAGGATGTTGGACTTTGTCAAATGCTTTTTCTGCATCCACTGAGAGGATCATATGGTTCCTAGCTTTTATTAATGTGATCCATCACATTGATTGATTTCCAAAGGTTGAACTACCCTTGCATCCCAGGAATAAATCGCACCTGATCATGGTAGGTAATCAGTTTAATGAATCCTATTGGCTAGGATCTTGGTGAGTACTTTGGCATCCATGTTCATCAGGGATATTGGTTTGTAATTCTCCTTTATGATGGGGTCTTTGTCTGGTTTGGGGATTAGGGTGATGCTGGCGCCATAGAACAAGTTTGGAAGTTTTCCTTCTATTTCCATTTTTTGAAACAGCTTCAGTAGAATAGGCATGATTTTTTCTTTAAATGCTTGGTAGAATTCCCTTGGGAAGCCATCTGGCCCTGAACTCTTGTTTTTTGGGAGGTTTTTGATTATTCTTTCAATTTCCTTCCTGGCTATTGGTCTATTCAGATTGTCTATTTCTTCCAGTTTCAGTCCTGGCAGTTTATAAGTGTCCAGGAATGCATCCATTTCTTCCAGATTGCCTAGTTTGTTGGCATATGGCTCCCAGTAATAAGTTCTAATAATTGCCTCTATTTCCTTGGTATTGGTCATGATTTTTCCCCTTACATTCATGATTTTATTAATTTGGGTCCTTTCTCTTTTCTTTTGGTTAAGTCTGGCCAGAGGTTTATCGATCTTATTAATTCTTTCAAAGAAAAAAATTCTAGTTCTGTTGATCACTTCTACTGTTTTTCTGTTTTCTAGCTCATGAATTTCTGCTCCCATCTTTATTATTTCTCTTCTCCTGCTTGGTATAAGCTTTATTTGCTGTTCTCTCTCTAGATCCTTTAAGTGTAAGGTTAGCTTGTGCATTTGGGATTTTTCTAATTTTTTGAGAGAGGCTTGGATGGTTAGGTACTTCCTTCTAGGACAACCTTTGCAGTATCCCATAGGTTCTGAACCCATGTGTTTTCATGTTCATTGGTTTGCATGAAATGTTTAAGTTCCTCTTTAATTTTCATAGTAGCAATGTCCACAATAGCCAAACTGTGGAAGGTACCTGAATGTCTTTCAACAGATGAATGGATAAAGAAGGCATGTTTCATATATACAATGGAATATATTACTCAGCCATCAGAAAAATGAATATCTACCACTTACATCGACATGGATGGAACTGGAGGGTATTATGCTAAGTGAAATAAGTCAATCAGAGAAAGACAATTATCATATGGTTTCACTCATATGTGGAACATAAGGAATAATGTAGAGGACAATAGGTGAAGGGAGAGAAAACTGAAGGGGAAGAAATAAGAGGGGGAGACAAACCATATGAGACTCTTGACTCTAGGAAACTAACTGTTGGTTGTGGAAAGGCAGATGGGTGGGGGCTGGGGTAACTCAGTGATGGGCAATAAAGAGGGCATGAATGGTGATGAACACTGGGTGTTATATATAACTAATGAATCATTGAACACTACATCAAAAACTGATGATGTGTTATATGTTGGCTAATTGAACATAATTTTTAAAAAAAGAAGTGAGTAAAGGGAACAAAAAAGAAAGAGAAACCAAGAAACACTTTCTTAACTAGAGAGCAAACTAATGGTGGGTTAAATAGGTGGTTAAATAGGTGATGACGATCAAGGAGTACACTTGTTGTGATGAAGTGTGCTGTATGGAAGTGTTAAATCACTATATTGCACACCTGAAACTAATATTACACTGTATGTTAACTCATTAGAATTTATTTATTTATTTATTTATTTATTTATTTATTTATTTATTTTATTTATTTATTTATAACAATGAGCATGAGAGTGAACACAAGTAGGGGGAGGGGCAGGAGAGGGCAAGAAGCAGATTCCTGATACAGGGCTTGATCTCAGGACCCCAAGATCATGACCTGAGCCAAAGTCAGACACCCAATTGGCTGAACCACCTAGGAACCCCTTAACTCACTGGAATTTAGATAAAAACTTCAAAATATAGGGGCGCCTGGGTAGCGCAGTCGTCTGCCTTCGGCTCAGGGCGTGATCCCGGCGTTCTGGGATTGATTCCCACATCGGGCTCCTCCGCTGGAAGCCTGCTTCTTCCTCTCCCACTCCCCTGCTGTGTTCCCTCTCTTGCTGGCTGTCTCTCTGTCACATACATAAATAAAATCTTTAAAAAAAAACTTTAAAATATAGTTAAAATGGTAAATTTTATATTATGTTTCTTACACCACAATTTTATTTTATTTTATTTTTATTTTTTTTTTAAGATTTTATTTATTTATTTGACAGAGATAGAGACAGCCAGCGAGAGAGGGAACACAAGCAGGGGGAATGGGAGAGGAAGAAGCAGGCTCATAGTGGAGGAGCCTGATGTGGGGCTCAATCCCATAACGCCGGGATCACGCCCTGAGCCGAAGGCAGACGCTTAACCGCTGTGCCACCCAGGCGCCCCTTACACCACAATTTTAAAAATTAAATAAATTAAAATGGAGCGAATATATTTACTTTTTAGGACTGTGCGGTGTCAATAATGTGATACTTGTAAAACAACTTGCAGAATGTTTGGCTCATCCTAGTTGCTTAACTGTTGTTAGTTCCTTCCATCTTTTTCTCTATTTTTTCTCCTCTGTCTTTTCCATATATCTTGGTTCATGATTTAGGCTCTGTCAAATTTCCTTTTCAACAAGCTCTGTTCTCTTTCCTTGTTTCTTTATTTCCTCTCCTCCTTCTTATTTATTTAGTTATCATAGGAAACATCAAAGACTTTCAGGAAGAATGTCTCAACTCTTTTGCCAAGTGGCAAAACTACACTGCTCTCTTTTAAATGCTACCACAAGCAAAATCCAGATATGTCAATAAGTATTACTGGATCTATAGGGTTGATGCATACAAGTATGCAGATTGTTCACTACATAACGCTGTCTGCCTGAGAAGATACATTGGGTCAATGTGTCCTGGTATAGGCCTGAATTCAAGGGATGCCTATTTCTAATTCACAAAAAGTTACCATAAGCCCCAGTACCAACACTGTGCATTCACAATTAAGATATTGTGGAGCCTTGAGGTCAGATTTGGGGTACTCAGTGCCCAAAGAATGAAGGCTAAAATCATAGATCCCCACATAAGGAGAAAAAAAGAAAACTTCATAGGTTCCAGTGATGATGGAATAGGATAGCTCTTGGATCTCAGATAGAAAGTAGGCTTTCTCAGAACTGCAAGCCATATCTAAGAGGGAGCATGGCTGTTGAGGGCAGCACAGAATTAGGGGGAAAGTGCTTACTTTAGGAAATGGAGAACCCATTATGATCTATTCTAGCAACTTGGATATTGACAACATCTGTAGGTTGGAGTTTCTCCAAGGTGAGAGAGAATCAAGACTGTTGTATCTAAAAACCTGTTATCAAGTGAATCATCCAGACTTAGATCATCTTGGGTTCAAAAGTACATACAACAAGGATTCCCATCTGTCTGTGCTTTTCCTTTTCCTTTCTCCATTTTTGTTAGTTATTCAGTAAAGCTCTTTTCAAAATATACATGCCCACATCTGAGTCAATTTAGCTGGGCCAAGAATGGGATGCACAGCAGGAGCGGGATGGAGTTACAAAGATACAATGGTTGTCTTGATATTTTCCAATGAAAAAAACAGGTAGACACAGAAAGTTGGAACAGTTAGGGATCTGAATATACCTTAAGACAAGTGTTTTTATTCTGAGATCCCTAGCCTCTGACAACGTCTGCAAAATTGTGATTACATCTCACGTATACATTTTGAAAGTGGGGGTAGAAAGAAAGTCCATAGCTATCCTGATTTGAAACACAAAGAACCAGTCTTCCCAAGAACAGTAGAAGAGAAACCTTCCTAAAAATTCAGAGAACAGAGTACTTGGATAAAGCACTGGATGAGTTTTCTGCCAATTAGGCTTTTAGATTGAGCTTTTCCACTAGGTTGTTGTATAAGTTCCACTGGGCCTCTGGTTATATATCTGCAAAATAAGGAAATTGGATTACATGATGTCCAAAGGGCTTTAAAGCTCTAAATATCTGTATTTGAAAGAATTAATTGCCTGATTTGCCATGCCACTGGGATGACTCACTAAATCCAAATTATGTAAATAAGTTGTGGTAAGACATTATTCACAATTTTCTCAATAGTGTAATTTATGGTTTTGCTTTTATTCCCCATCATCCACTAAAGCCCCATGAGGAAGAAGTGGGTGGGAGGATTGGCTCTTTCAACTCAGCTTGAGTCTGCATGGAGTGAGTTGGTGGGTTCACATAAAACTGGCTAGAGATGGTTTCATTTTTTTTTTCTCCTGAGCTAACTGGTTGAGACACTTGGTGTGGCATAGACAGACAATGAGGCTCCACTCAGTTTATTCTTCCTCTTCGGGAAGGATTTTCAGTTCTTTTGAGTTTTCAGAGATGGTGATAACTTAAAGCTTTTATCAGTGCATATATGGCTCAAGATAATTACTTGAGGGGCGCCTGGGTGGCACAGCGATTAAGCATCTGCCTTCGGCTGAGGGCGTGATCCTGGCGTTATGGGATCGAGCTCCACATCAGGCTCCTCCGCTATGAGCCTGCTTCTTCCTCTCCCACTCCCCCTGCTTGTGTTCCCTCTCTCGCTGGCTGTCTCTATCTCCATCGAATAAATAAATAAAATCTTTAAAAAAAGATAATTACTTGAGAAGACATTGTATGACTAAGATAGGGCCAGTTTAAAGGGTAGCAGAGAAAATGAAAGTAACTTCATTCTGAGCTTGTTCCTTTTTAAAATGTTCTTTTAATTAAAATATAATTAATATAGTTTTATATTACTTTCATGTCACAATATAATGATTCAATATTTCTCTATGTCAGTCAGTGCTCATCACAATAAGTGTACACTTAATACTCTTATCTATTTCACCCATCCTCCCCACCTGCCCCCGGCAACCACCAGTTGTTCCCTGTATTTAAGAATCAGTTTTCTTGTTTACCTTTTCTTCTTGTTCATTTGTTTTGTTTCTTAAATTGCACATGTGAGTGAAATAATATAGTATTTGTCTTTGTCAGAATTATTGTACAGACTATTATAACCTCTAGGCCCATCCACCTTGCTGCAAGTGGCAAGATTTCATTTTTAATGGTGGCATAGTATTCCATTGTATGTGTGTGTGTGCATACACACATACCACAACTTTTTTGTTTTTATTTAAATTTCAGTTAGTTAACATACAGTGTAATATTAGTTTCAGATCTATAATATGGTGACTCAACACGTTGATATAGCACCTGGTGCTCAACATGTAAGTGTGCTCCTTAATTCCCATCATATATTTCACCCATCCCCACCTCCCCTCCACAAACCATCAGTTTGTTCTCTATAGTTAAGAGTCTATTTCTTGGTTTACCTCTCTTTTTTCCCCTTTGTTTTTTGTTTGGTTTCTTAAATTCCATGTGTGAAATTATATGGAATTTGTCTTTCTCTGAATTATTTCCCTTAGCATAATGCTCTCTAGCTCCATCTATTTCTTGGCAAACGGCAAATTTTCATTTTTTTTAATGGCTCAGTGATATTCCATCGTGTACATATATTTAATTTTCTCTTTAACAATTCATCACTTGGGCTGTTTTTGTAATTTGCTTATTAGAGAAAATGCTGCTATAAACGTTGGGGTGCATGTATTCCATTGGATTAGTAGTTTTGTATTCTTTAGGTAAATACCTAGGAGGGCAACTGCTGGATGGTAGGGTACTCTTATTTTTAACTTTGTGAGGAACTTCCATACTGTTTTCCACAGTGGCTGCACCAGTTTACATTCCCATCAACAGTGCAAGAGGATTCACCTTTCTCCACATCTTTGCCAAAGGCTGTTGTTTCTTGTGTTGAATTTAGCCATTCTAACAGGTGTGAGTTGATATCTTGCTGTAGTTTTGATTTGCATTTCCCTGATGATCAGTGATATTAAGCATCTTTTCACATGTCTGTTGGCCATCTGTATGTCTTCTTTGGAAAAACGTCTATTCATGTCTTCAGCACATTTTTAATTGGATTATTAATTTTGGGGGGGAGTTAGGCTTTATAATTTCTTTGTGTATCTTGGATACGAACCCTTTATATCATATGTTATTTGCAAATATCTTCTCCTATTCTATAGGTTGGGTTTAGTTTTGTTGATTCTTCCCTTTGCCTGTGCAGAAGCTTTTTATTTTCGTGAAATCCCAATAGTTTATTTTTGCTTTTGTCTACCTTGCCTCAGGAGACATATCTAGAAAGAATCTGCTGTGGCTGAGGTCAAAGAGATTGCTACTTGTGTACTGTAGGATTTTTTTTACCCCTGTCTTTTTTTAAAAAATTAAATAAATTAAATTTAATTAACATATACTGTATTATTAGTTTCAGAGGTAGAATTTAGTGATTCATCATTTGCATACAATACTCATGCTCATAACTTCAAGTGCCTTCCTTAATGCCCATCACCCAATTATCCCATCTCCTCACCCATCTCCCCTCCAGCAACCCTCAGTTTTTTTCTTATAGTTAAGAGTCTCTTATGATTTGCTTCCCTCTATGTTTTTGTCTTATTTTATTTTTCCCTTCCCTTCCCGTATGTTCATCTGTTTTGTTTCTTAAATTCCACATATGAGTGAAATCTCATAGTATTTGTCTTTCTCTGATTGACTTATTTTGCTTAGCATAATACCCTCTAGTTCCATCCTCATCATTACAAATGGCAACATTTCAATTCTTTTTGATGGTGGAGTAATATTCCATTATATAGATTTATCTATCTATCTATCTATCTATCTATCTATCTATCTATCTATCTATCATCTATCTATCATCTATCTATCTATCTATCTATCTATCTATCTATCTATCTATCTATCGTCTATCTATCTATATCACATATATGGTTCCAGAACTCACATTTAGGTCTCTTATCCATTTTGAATTTATTTTTGTGAATTATGTAAGAAAGTGGTCCAGTTTCATTTTATTTTGTACATTGCTCTCCAATTTTCCCAACACCATTTGTTGAAGAGACTATCTTTTTTCCACTGAATATTCCTTCCTACTTTGTCAAATATTAACTGACCACAAAGTTGTGTGTTCATTTCTGGGTTTCTTATTCTGTTCCACTGATCTATGGGTTCCTTTTTGTGCCAGTGCCAAACTATTTTGATTACTACAGCTTTGTAATATAATTTGAAAACTGGAATTGTGATGCCTCCAGCTTTGCTTTTCTTTTTCAGGGTTGCTTTGGCTATTCAGGGCTTTTTATCATTCCCTTAAAATTTTATGATTGTTCTAGTTCTGAAAAATGTTGTTGGTATTTTGACAGGGATTGCATTAAATGTGTGCTTTGGAGTGTATAGACATTTTAACAATATTTGTTCTTCTAGTCCATGAGCATGCAGTGTCTTTCCATTTGTTTGTGTCATCTTCAATTTATTTTATCAGTGTTTTATAGTTTTCAGGGTATAGGTATTTGACATCTTTGGTTAGGTTTATTCCTAGGTGTCTTACTGTTTTGGGTGCATTTGTAAATGGGATTGATTCCTTAATCTTTCATGCTGTTACATTTTTAGTGCAATAGATTTCTGTATGCTGATTTTGTATCCCGTGAATTTACTGAATTCCTGTATCAGTTCTAGCACTTTTTTGGTGGTGTCTTTTAGGTTTTCTATAAAGAATATCATGTAGTCTGCAAATAGTGAAACTTTGACTTCTTCCTTACCATTTGGGATGTCTTTTATTTCTTTTCCTTGTCTTATTTTGTGGCTAGTCCTTCCAGTACTGTGTTAAATAACTGTGGTGAGACTGGTCATGCCTGTCATGTTCCTGATTATAGAAGAAAAGCTCTCAATTTTTGCCCATTGAGGATGACACTACCTGTGTGTTTTTCATAAATGATCTTTATTATTTTGAAGTATATTCTCTCCGAACCTACCTTATTGAAGGTTTTTATCATGAATGGATGTTGTAAGCTGTCAAGCGATTTTTCTGTGTCTATTGATGTGATCATATGGTTCTTAGTCTTTCCCTTATTGATGTAATGTATTACATTGATTGATTTGTGAATACTGAACCACCCTTGCAACCTGTGAATAAATACCAGTATCTTGGTGAAGGATTTTTTTTTTAAAGATTTTATTTATTTATGTGACAGAGAGACAGCCAGCCTGAGAGGGAACACAGCAGGGGGAGTGGGAGAGGAAGAAGCAGGCTCATAGCGGAGGAGCCTGATGTGGGACTCGATCCCGGAACGCCAGGATCACGCCCTGAGCCGAAGGCAGACGCTTTAACGACCGCGCTACCCAGGAGCCCCCTTGGTGAAGGATTTTTTAAAATGTATTGTTGGATTTGGTTTGCGAGTATTTCATTGAGAATTTTTGCATCCATGTTCACTAGGGATATAGGCCTGCAGTTCTCTTTTTTTAATGTTGTCTTTATCTGGTTTTGTTCTGAAGGTAATGCCTCATAGAATGAATTTGGAAGTTTTACTTCCTTTTCTGTTTTTTTGGAATAGTTTGAGAAGAATATACATTAACTCTTCCTTAAATGTTTGGTCGAATTCTCCTGTGAAGCCATTTGGCCTTGGACTTTTGCTTGTTGGGAGGTTGTGTGTGTGTGTGTGTGTGTGTGTGTGTGTGTGTGTGTGTGTGTTTTATTACTGGTTGAATTTCTTCAAGGGTTATTCATCTGTTTCAGTTTTCTATTTCTTCCAGTTTCAGTTTTGGTTTTTTCCACATTGTTCAATTTCTTGGCATACAGTTTTCCATAATATTCTCTTATAATTGTATTTCTGTTGTATTCCTTGTTATTTCTCCTTCCTTACTCATGATTTTATTTAATTTGGTACTTTCTCTTTTCTTTTTGATGTTTAGCTAGGGGATTATGAATTTTATTGATTTTGTCACTGAACAAGTCCCTGGTTTCATTGATCTGTTTTTTTTAAGTTTCTATATAATTTATTTCTCATCTAATCTTTTTTTTAAATTTCCCTTCTTCTGCTGGCTTAAGGCTTTGTTGCTCTTTTTTCTAGCTTCTTTAGGTGTAAGGTTTTTTTGTTTATTTGAGCCTGCATTGCTATATACTTCCTTCTTACGACCATTTTTGTTGCATTCCCGAGTTTTTGGACTGTTGTGTTTCATTTTCATTTGTTTCCATGTATTTTTTTATTTAAATTCAATTAATATATAATGTATTATTTGTTTCAGTGGTACAGGTCTGTGATTCATCAGTCTTATATTATACCCAGTGTTCATTACAACACATACCCTGCCCAATGTCCATCACCCAGTTACCCCATCCATCCACCCTCCTCCCCTCCAACAACCTTCAGTTTGTTTCCTATGATCAAGAGTCTCTTATGGTTTGTCTCCCTCTCTGGTTTTGTCTTGGTTCATTTTTTCCCTCTCTTCCTCCATGTTTCTTCAATCAATGTTTCTTCATGTCTCTTCCACCTTGTCTCTTAAATTCCACTTATCAGCGAGATCATATGACAATCGTATTTCTCTGATTGACTTACTTCCCTTAGCACAATACCCTCTAATTCCATCCATGTCATTGCAAATGGTAAGATTTCATTTTTTGATGGATGCATAATATTATATATATATATATATTTTTTTTTTTTCTTTATCCATTCATCTGTTGATGGACATCTGGGCTCTTTCCATAATTTGGCTGTTGTGGACATTCCTGCTATGAACATTGGGGTGCAGGTGCCCCCTCAGATCACTACATCGGTGTCTTTGGAATAAATAACCAGTAGTGCAATTGCTGGGTCATAGGGTAGCTCTATTTTCAATTTTTTGAGGAACCTCCATACCGTTTTCCAGAGTGGCTGCACCAGCTTGCATTCTCACCAACAGTGTAGGAGGGTTCACCTTTCTCTGCATCCTTGCCAACATCTGTTTTTTTCTGACTTGTTATTTTTAGCCATTCTGATTGGTGTGAGGTGGTATCTCATTGTGGTTTTGATTTGTATTTCCCTGATGCCAAGTGATGCTGAGCACTTTTTCATGTGGCTCTTGGCCATTTGTATGTCTTCTTTGGAGAAATGTACGTTCATGTCTTCTGCCCATTTCTTGATTGGATTATTTGGGTTTTTTTGGGTGTTGAGTTTGATAAGTTCTTTATAGATTTTGGATACTAGCTCTTAACTGATATGCCATTTGCAAATATTTTCTCCCCTTCTGTTTGTTGTCTTTTGGTTTTGTTAACTATTTCCTTTACCATGCAAAAGCTTTTTATCTTGATGAAGTCCCAAGATTTCATTTTTGCTTTTGTCTCCCTTGCCTTTGGAGACATGTCTTGCAATAATTTGCTGTGGCCAAGGTTGAAGAGGTTGTTACCTGTGTTCCCCTCTAGGATTTCGATGAATTCCTGTCTCACGGTGAGGTCTTTCATCCATTTTGAGTATTTTTGTGTATGGTGTAAGGAAATGATCCAGTTTCATTCTTCTGCATGTTGCTGTCCAATTTCCCCAACATCATTTGTTGAAGAGACTATCTTTTTTCCATTGGATACTCTTTCCTGCTTTCTGAAGATTAGTTGACCAAGACTTGAGGGTCCATTTCTGGGCTCTCTATTCTTTTCCATTGATCTATGTGTCTGTTTTTGTGCTATTACCATACTATCTTAATTACAGCTTTGTAATAGAGCTTGAAGTCCAGAATTGTGATGCCACCAGTTTTGGTTTTCTTTTTCAGCATTCCTCTGACTATTGGGTGTATTTTCTGGTTCCGTACAAATTTTAGGATTATTTATTCCAGTTCTGTGAAAAAAAAAAGTTGATGGTATTTTGATAGAGATTGCATTGTATGTGTAGATTGCTCTAGGTAGCATAGACATTTTAACATTATTTGTTCTTCCAACCCATGGGCATGGAACGTTTTTCCATTCTTTCGTGTCTTCCTCAATTTCTTTAATGAGTATTTTATAGTTTTCTGAGTACAGATCCTTTGCCTCTTTGGTTAGGTTTATTCCTAGGTATCTTATGGTATTGGGTTCAATTGTAAATGGGATTGACTCCTTAATTTCTCTTTCCTCTGTCTCATTGTTGGTGTGTAGAAATGCAACTGATTTATGTGCATTGACTGTATAGCCTGCCACTTTACTGAATTCTTGTCTGAGTTCTAGCAATTTTGGGGTGGAGTCTTTTGGGTTTTCCACGTAGAGTATCATCTTATCTGCAAAGAGTAAGAGCTTGATTTCTTTGCCCGTTCAGATGCTTTTTATTTCTTTTTTTGTCTGATTTAAAGCCTAGGACTTCTAGTAGTATGTTGAACAGCAGTGGTGATAGTGGACATCCCTGTCGTTCTTTTGTGTTGCTTCTTTTAAGATTTTTTTTTATGACTGTATCTTTCAAATTTAATTACAATATATTTTGGTGTGTGTTTGCTTTTGTTGATTTTGATGGGAGTTCTCTGTGCCTTTTGGATTTGGATATCTGTTTCCTTCCCCAGCTTAGGAAATTTTTCAGCTAGTATTTCTTCAAATAAATTTTCTGCCCCCCTTCCTCTTCTGGGACTCCTATAATGTGAATGTTATTATTACATTTGATGGAGTCACTGAATTCCCTACATCTATGCTCATGTTGCATAATTCTTCCTTTTATCTTTTGTTTGACTTCTTAATTCTCCATTATTTTGCCTTTGAGGTCACTAATCATTCCTCTTCTACTTCCAGCCTGCTGTTCATTGCATCAAGGCTGTTTCTAATCTCATTTATTGCACTCTTCATCTCTAATTGATTCTTTTTTAACTCTTTTATCTCTGTGGTGTCTCACTGATCCCTTCCATTCTTTTCTCAGCCAAGTGATTATCCTTATGATTGTTACTTTGAATTCTCCATTGTGTTTGTTACATATATTTGTTTCACTTTGATGTCTGGCCCTGGCTTTATCTTTTTCTTTCATTTAGAATAAAGTCTTCTGTCTTTGCATTTTGTCTATTTTTTGTTTGTTTGTTTGCCTTTTTCTCTGTGTTAGAAAAGCCAGTTATGTGTTATGCTCCTGAATGCAATAGTCTTATGAAAAAGAGGTCATGTAGTGCCCAGGGCCTGGTGCTTCAGTGATGCCTCTTGTGTGTACTATGTGTGATCTGCTCTTGAGTTTTAGTTGCTCTATTTTTCATGTCAGTCATCTGCAGAGGCTCTCCCTGTCTGTTGTGGGAAGTGTTTGGTCCTTGTCCTGACTGAAGTGAGTTTTAAGAAGGTGTGCTTTGGTCTGCTCATGAAATGAGACCTGATACCAACTCCACCAGAACTGAGGCCCTGCAGAACTCTCTTGTCAGGAGACATGGTGTGGGCAATTTTTTGTGCTGGTCTTCAGTGGGGAGGGGCCTGCCTTGCTGGGACTGAGACAACCTAGACCGAAAAGGGCAGTCCCAACAGAACACAGGGTAGTCAGGCTTGGTGTAAGCAAGTCAGACAGCCAGTGTATGCTCTGGACCACTTACCTCAGGTGGCTCTGTGTTTATGCTGAGGGGTGAGGGAAGGAAATGATCCTGGCCAGGTCCTTTGTTCCTAGAGAGGTGTCTCTGTGAACACTGCCTCTCAGGGACACTCTCTGAGAAGAGCAAATAATCTCCCTACTGTGTGACCCCAGGTGCTCTTCAGATTGCTATTTCCATGCTGTTTGCCCTCTGGAATTTTGCCACCCTTCTCTCCAGGAGCAGTGCAGTGCCCTCTTGGCTCTTTCATAGCTAAAATCAATGACATTTAAAACTCCACACTTTAAGCCCATTTGTTACAAAGACTCATAAAATTAACCGCTCTTATTTTCCAAGCCTAAGGTTTTGCAGAAATGGTCTCCTTGTGTGTTTCCCTGTGTGCTCCTTTCTCTCCTGCCCTTCTCCACAGCCATGGCTACCTACCTTCTGCAGCACACAAGATGCATTTCTCCTCTAAAACATGTCTCCACACTTCTTATTTTCTTTGATGTGGTTTCTTCTCTCCCTTTATTTTTCGAGTTTGTTCCATCCGTCTTCAAGTCTATTTCTGGGGTATTTAGGATGATTTCATAATTATCCACCTGTTTTTGTGGGAGAAGATGAGCATAGCATCCTTCTACTCCCTTGCCATTTTCCTCTTTCCTGTTCCACATATTCTTTTTGGATCCATTTATAGATGGACACATGGGTTGCTGCCATTTTGTGGATATTGTAACTAATGCTGCAGTGAACATAGAAGTGCATAAATCTTATCAAATTAGTGTTTTCTTTGTCTTTGAATAAATTCCCTGTAGTGGAATTAATGGATCATATGAGAATTCTATTTCTTATTTTCTTAAGGAACTACCATACTGTTTTCCACAATTTCTACAATAATTTGCATTCCCATGAACAGTGCACAAGGGTTCCTTTTTCTCCACATACTCACCAACACATGCTCTTTTTTCTTTTTTCTTTTAGCCATTTTGACAAGGTGTAAGGTCTCATTGTGGTTTTATTTTTTTTAATTTAGATTCAATTATCCAACATGTAGTACATTATTAGATTCAGATGCAATGTTCAATAATTCATCAGTTGCATGTAACATCCAGTGCTCACCACATCATGTGCCCACCTTGATGCCGAGCATCCAATCACCCTAGCCCCTACCCACCTCCCTACATCAAACCTCAGTTTGTTTCCCACAGTCAAGAGACTCACATGGTCTGTCTCCCTCTCCGATGACTTCCCGTTCAGTTTTCCCTCCTTTCCCCTATGATCGTTTGCACTGTATCTTATATTCCACATATGAGTGAAACAGTATAATTGTCTTTCTTTGATTGACTTATTTCTCTCAGTGTAATACCCTCCAGTTCCAATCACACCAATGTAAATGCAGGGAATAATCCCAGTCTTTTGCTACCAGTTGAGACCTGATTTGTGACACAGTATGTGATCTATTCTGGAGAATATTCCAGGTGCACTTAAGAAGAATGTATACTTTGTTGCTTTAGGGTGGAATTCTCTGTATTTATTTGTGAAGTCCATCTGTTACACTATGTCATTCAAAGACTTTGTTTCTTTATTGATCTTCTGCTTGATGATCTGTCCATTGCTGTAAGTGGGGTGTTGAAGTTCCCTACTATTATTTATTATCAATGTGCTTCTTTAATTTTGTTATTAATTGGTTTATATAACTGGCTGCTCCCATGTTAGGAGCATAAATATTTACAATTGTTAGATGTCCTTGTTGCATAGAACCTTTAAGTATGATACAGTGTCCCTCTTCATCCCTTACTACAGTCTTTGGTTTAAAATCTAATTTCTGTGATATGAGGATTGCTACCCCAGGTTTCTTTTGATGTCCGTTAGCATGATAAATGATAGCCAGTTTGGAAAACAGTGTGGAGGTCCCTCAAGAAGTTCAAAATAGAGCTACCCTATGACCCAGCAATTGCACTACTGGGTATTTACCCCAAAGATACAGACATAATGAAGAGAAGGGCCATATGCACCCCAATGTTCATAGCAGTTGTCCACAATAGCCAAACTGTGGAAGGAGCAGAGATGCCCATCAACAGACAAATGGATAAAGAAGATGTGGTCCATATATACAATGGAATATTACTCAGCCATCAGAAAGAATGATCACCCAACATTTGCATCAACATGGATGGGACTGAAGGAGATTATGCTAAGTGAAATAAGTCAAGCAGAGAAGGACAATTATCATATGGTTTCACTCATTTGTGGAACATAAGGAATAGGAGGGAGGTCCATAAGAGAAGGAAGGGGAAAATGAAGGGGAGAGGTAAACAGACGGGGAAATGAACTATGAGAGACTATGGACTCTAGGAAACAATCTGAGGGTTTTAGAGGGGAGGGAGCGGGGGGATGGGTTAGCTCAGTGATGAGTATTAAGGAGCACATGTATTGCATGGAACACTGGGTGTTATATGCAAACAATGAATTATGGAATACTATATCAAAAACTAATGATGTACTGTATGGTCACTAAGATATCATAATAAATTTAAAAAATGATTCTCCGCCCCCTCACTTTCAATTTGGAGGTGACTTTAGATTGAAAATGAGTCTTTTGTAGACAGCATATGAATGGGTCTTGCCTTCTTATCCAATCTGATACCCTGTGTCTTTTGATTAGAGCATTTAGTGCATTTACTTTCAGAGTAGCTATTGAAAAATATGAATTTAGTGCCATTGTATTACCTGTACCATCCCTTTTTTCTGTAGATTGTCTATGTTTCTTTCTGGTATATGTTACCTTGGGCTCTCTCTTTGCTTACAGGATCCCCTTTAATATTTCTTGCAGGGGTGGTTTAGTGATCACAGATTCTTTTAGTTTCTTTTTGTCCTGGAAACTCTTTATCTTTCCTTCCATTCTGAATGACAGCCTTGCTTGATAAAGTATTCTTGGCTGCATGTTTTTCTCATTTAGTACCCTGAATATATCATACCAGCCCTTTCTGGCTTGCCATGTCTCTATAGATAGGTCTGCTACCACTCTAATTTTCCCACCCCCGTAGGTTATGGAGTTCTTGTCTCGAGCTGCTTTCAGGATTTTCTCTTTATCTCTGAAATTTGCAAGCTTCACTAGTATATGTTGGGGTGTGATCTATTTTTATTGATTTTTGAGGGGGTTTCTCTCTACCTCCTGGACTTGAATGCCTGTTTCCTTCCCCAGTTTAGGGAGGTTCTCAGGTATGATTTGCTCAAATATACCTTCTTTCCCTTTCTCTCTCTCTCTCTCTCTCTTTTTCTCTTCCCCTGGGACCCCAATAATTCTAATATTTTTTTCACTTTATGGTATTACTGATTTCTTGTAGCCACCCCTCATAATTCATTAGTTGTTTTTCTCTCTTTTCCTCAGCTTCCTCCCTTTCCATCACCATAGTTTCTACATCACTGACTCTCTCTTCTGCATCATTTACCCTAGCTGTTAGAGCATCAAGTTTACACAGCATCTCAGTTAAGGCATTTTTAATTTCAGCCTGATTAGAATTTACTTCTACATTAAGGGATTCTCTAGTGTCTTTTATGCTTTTTTCAAGCCCAGCTAGTAACTTTATAATCCTTATCATGAATTCCAGCTCTGACACTTTACTGATATCCATATTGATTAGATCTGTAGCAGAGCATATTACCTCTGGTTCTTTCTTTTGTTGTGAAATGCTTCTTCTAGTCATTTTGCCCAGGGAGAGATGGATGAATGAGAGAACAAAATAAAAAATATCAACCACAACCCAAATGAAATATACACTAGACAAATCTGAAGAGGTCAGAAACCAAAAAAAGAAAATAAAAAGAAAAAAAGGGGGAGAAAGGAAGAGAATATAATTTCCCAGGTGAACAAAACAGGGTGATCCACTTGGTCCTAGGTGTATTTTGGTCTGTTTCTTAGAAAACACTAAATCCCAAAATTTTAAAGAAAGCAAAACTTATGTGTGTGTGTGTGTGTGTGTGTGTGTATACAAAAATAAAATGGAATACAGTGAAAGGAAGCCCAAAAATGAAGAATATATTGATAAAATTTAAATGTAATAATGAAAATTAAAATGAAGACTTAAAAACAAAGAGTTGATAAAATAAGAAACTAGTTGAAAAGGGGGAAAAAAACAAAAAGAAAAAGAAAATTTTAAACTGAAAGATAAAAGTATCATGAGAAGAAACCTCAAATTCTATATACTATTTTCCCCTAGACCTGGAGTTTTGCAATTCTGTGTACCCAGTAAACTTGGTATACACCTGGTGTTCCAGCTGGTTTTTTGGGGGAAGGGACTGTTGCACTGATTCTCAGGTGTCTGCCTGGGCAAAGTTGAACCACTCTTTGCCAGGCATCTGGAGTCAGTGTAAGATGCTTTGGGTTGCTCTATGAGGTTTTTGTTCCCTGAATGCTTTCTGTGCTGCTTTAGATGAATGTAAAAATGACGGCTCCCTGATCTCCAGCCCCAGAGCTGAAGGATTGCAGCCCCATCTTTTCAGTAAACCCTCAGGGATAAGCAGTCTTCACTTGTATGTGTGTGACAAACTCTGCAGATTCCTTCAGTACACACCCATGCTAATCCTCCCAGGGGAGGGAGGAGGGTCACTGGGGGGGCTTGCTGCTTGCAGGACACCCGCACAGAAAGTGATTGCCCCATAATGCAAACTGAGATGAGAGCCCACTCCTGGGCTCACTGACCATAGTTGATTTCCCTGTTCCAATGCTTGGGAACTCTGCTGCCTCAAGCGCCCCCATTCTTTCTTTGACCCTGGGGATCCTGAGACCACACTGTCCTACCTAGGACTCTGCTCCCCTTCACCACCTAGCACCTTTCAGGCAGAGATGTCTCTCAATAGAGTAGACTTCTAAAAGTTCCAATTTTGTGCTCTGGGGCTATATCACTTTCTGGTAGCTGGTTTATAGAGGCTCTTCTCTCCATCATTTATCTTCTAATATATCCTCTCAGATTCATTTCTCCACACATTTTACCTTACAAAAAGTGGTCGCTTTTCTATTTGCAGAATTCCAGAAACTCTTTCCTTACATCTTAGGTTGAATTCATAGGTGTTCAGAATGATTTGATAGATATCTAGCTAAATTCAAGGCACCAGATGAAACAAGGTCCCCTACTCTTCCGCCATCTTGCCTCCCTCTCTCATTGTGGTTTTAATTCGATTTCCCTGATGACTAATGATATTGAGCATCTTTTCCTGTGTCTGTAGGCCATGTGTATGTCTTCTTTGGAAAAAAATGTCTATTCATGGCATTTGCCCATTTTAATCAGATTATTTGTTTTTTATTGTTGAATCATATTATTTTTATTTATTTTAGATATTAACTCCTTATTGGATATCTCATTTGCAAATATCTTCTCCCATTTTGTAGGCTGCTTTTTTTTTTTTTTTGCTTTGCTGATGGTTTCCTTTACTGCCCAAAAGATTTTTATTTTGCTGTACTCTCAATATTTTGATTTTATTTTTGTTTCCCTTTTCATAGGACACCTATCTAGAAATATGTTGCTATTCTCAATGTCAAAGAAATTACTGCCTAGGTTTTCTTATAGGATTTTAAGTTTTCAGGTCTCACATTTAGGTCTTTTATCCATTTTGAGTTTATTTTTGTGTATAGTGTGAAAACATGATCAAGTTTCATTTTTTATAGGCAGCTGTCCAGTTTTCATGGCACCATTTTTTGAAAAGACAGTCTTTTTCTCATTGTATATTTCCTTGATATCAAAATCAAACAAAGACACTACAAAAAATGAAAACTATAGGTCAGTATCTCTGATGAACATAATTGCAAAAATCCTCAAAAAAATATTTGCAAATTGAATCCAATAATACATTTTAAAAAACATTAATCATGATCAAGTGGGATTTATTCAAGCGATGCAATAGTAGTTCAATATTCACAAATTAATCTGCATGATACATCATATTAACTACAGAAAGGACAAAAACCATGTGATTATCTCATTAGATGCAGAAAAAGTATTTGACAAATTTCAACATTCATTTTGATATAAGCTCTCAACAAAGGTTTAGAAGGAACATACCTCTGAGAGACTATGGACTATGAGAAACAAACTGAGGGCTTCAGAGGGGAGGGATGGGGGAATGGGATAGACTGGTGATGGGTAGTAAGGAGGGCAAGTATTGCATGGTGCACTGGGTGTTATACGCAACTAATGAATCATCGAACTTTACATCAGAAACCAGGGATGTACTGTATGGTGACTAACATAATATAATAAAAAAACATTAAAATAAAAAAAAATTTTAAAAAAGAAGGAACATACCTCAATACAGTAAAGACCATATATAAAAACCCTACAGGTAACATCTACTCAAATGGGAAAAAATGAGACATTTTCTTCTATGATCAGTATCAAGGATGTCCACTCTTACCACTTTTATTCAACATAGGACTGGAAGTCCTAGCTTCAACAATCTGATGAGAAAAAGAAAGAAAATGCATTCAAATTGGTAAGGAAGGAGTGAAACTTTCATTATTTGCAGATGGCTTGATACCATATAGAGAAAATTCTAAAGACTCTACTGGAAAACTACTAAAGCTGATAAATTAATCCAGAAAAGTAACAGGATGGGAAATTAATATACAGAAATCTGTTGCTTTTCCATACATCAATAATTAAGTAGCAGAAAAAAATTAAAATGATCCTATTTACAATTGTACCAAAAATACTAAAATACTTTGGAAAAAACTTAAGCAAGGATGACCAGTACTGCAAAAATCATAAAACATTGATGAAGTAAACTGAAGATGACACAAACAAATGGAAAGTTATTTCATATTCATAGATTGGAAGAACAAATATTGTGAAAATGTCCATACTACCCAAAGCAATCTACAGATTCAATGCAATCCCTATGAAAATATCACTAGTATATTTTGTAGAACTAGAACAAATAATCCTAGAATTTATATGGAACAACAAAGGAACTTGAACAGTTAAAGCAATCTTGAGAAAGAAGAACAAAGCTCAAGGTATCACAATCCCAGATTTCAAGATACCAGAAATCTATAATAATCAAAACAGTATGTTACTGGCAAAAAAAAAAAAATAGACACACAGATCAATGGAACAAAATAGAGAGCCCAGAAATAACCCCACACTTAAATGGTCAGCTTGCTGGCAAAGAGTTAGTATGACATAACAATAAGTAATACAGTCTTTGGACAGGTCACCCTCTTACTAACCTCACATTTCTGGGGACAAAAGCAAAGGCCTTTATAGTTAGGTCATGTGCTATACTTTCCTTCACTTTTTCATCAAACTGTAATAGCACCCTCCTACCACCGCTGTCATTAGCCAGCCTGTGATTGGAGATTTTAGAGTGAGAGAGCTCTCTATTTCTAAAGGAGAGAATCTAGGCTTTTACTCATTCATAATTCAGAATTTCTTCATCCCACCCAACCTATTTCTTATTCAAAATCTTTGTTTACACAGTTGTGATTGCCCAAGTATTCAGGAAAGTGTTTTGGCTTTTACCAGAACTGGTGGGCCTTTGCGGAATCTCAGACTCTTGGAGATAGAAAGGGATTAGAATTCTTTTAATTGCATTTCTCATTTGGCCAGCCCTTTATTTTCCTTGGTATTCTCTGTACTGAGAATAGGGGAGGGCTTCATATTTAAGGAGTGTGTAGGTTCAACTGAAAAAATATGTTACCACTGTGTGTGTATACACCTCCTCCTAGCAAACCCTTTATCCCTTTCTCTTTCTCTTTCTCTTTGTCTTTATCTCTATCTCTCCTCCCCCTCTGAGTGACTTCTTCATCCACCCTGTCAGTTTCCACTGCTCTGACATGCCTGGAGATAATAGTCAATAACACTAATATTTCTGTGCTCTTCAAAAACTTAACTCAATCTTATAGTTGTTCTGAAAATTAGGTTTACAATGTATATGTATCATAATTCTACAAATATTTATTAAATACCTGCTATATCCCAAGAGATGATCCCAGTGCTGAGATAGAGAAAATAATAATAACCATAACACTCATATCATTTACTATGTGCCTCACGATTTTTGGCTGCATGTGTTATCTCACTTCTTTTTGTTTTTACATTATGAGACTGTTGTCACTCTCATTCCATCTGATAGATGAGGAAACTGAGAACCAGAAATGTTAAGTAACTTTTTCAAGGTTATACACTTGTAAGTAATGAAGCCAAGAAGTCAGGATTCAAATCCAAAGAGTCCAGTACCAGATTATGCACTCTTAAAAAAAAAACATTTTATTTGTGGGGAGGGGGGAGAGAGAGAAGGCACAAGCAGGGGGAATGGTAGGCAGAGAGAGAAGCAAGCTCCCCGCTGAGCAAGGAGCCCAATGTTGGGCTTGATCCCAGAACCGTGGGATCATGACCTGAGGTGAAGACAGCTGTTTAATTGACTGAGCCACCCAGGCACCCCCAGATTATGTGCTCTTTACAACTTTTGTATCCTGTCCTCATGGAGGTTATTATTTGTGGAGACACAGTAAACACATAAATAAACAAAAATATAAATTTTGTGAGAGAGTACAGGTCTAAACAAAATAAAGTAGGGTAAGGTGGAAAAGAATGACAAAAGGTGTGTTTTATTTTTAAAGGATGCTAGTGAAAGGCCTCTCTGAATAACATTTCAGCAGAAACCTGAATGAGGCAAGGGAGAATGTTAGGTATTTAAATAGAGTATTTTAGTAGAAAGCACAAAGGTCCTAAGATAGGAATGAGCAGAGAGGATACTAAGATTATTATAAAGGCCTG